>NC_134089.1:54597019-54898964 GCF_000715075.1 Nicotiana tabacum | reverse complement strand
TGGTCTATGCTGAATTTTTTTCTTAGATAGAATGAATGGAAAAGCGGTGTTTGTGTTGTGGTTTTCGTAGCAAGAATTTTTTTTTCGAGAAAAGGTCCCCTCCTTCAATATCATGATTGAGTCGACCAGGCCAGATCATGAGTGAATAGAAAAAAAATGTACATAGCTGTTACAGCTGAAATACTTGGAATAATTCTACCACTTCTACTAGGAGTAGCCTTTTTAGTGCTAGCTGAACGGAAAGTAATGGCTTTTGTGCAACGTCGAAAGGGTCCTGATGTAGTGGGATCATTTGGATTATTACAACCTCTAGCAAATGGTTTGAAATTGATTATAAAAGAACCTATTTCACCAAGTAGTGCTAATTTCTCCCTTTTTAGAATGGCTCCAGTGGCTACATTTATGTTAGGTCTGGTCGCTCGGGCCGTTGTACCTTTTGATTATTGTATGGTATTGTCAGATCCGAACATAGGGCTACTTTATTTGTTTTCCATATCTTTTCTAGGTGTTTATGAAATTATTATAGTAGGTTGGTCTAGTAATTAGGGGGCGGCCGTTCGGTCGCCTATGATACTAGGACCAATAGGTTCAAAATGGGTTTGTGCCGCAGGTGTTGAACGATCTACTCTACACAGGTGTGGGCTTACAGGGCTAGGGCTCATAAACCCTTTCTTTCATTTATCAATAGGGCCCTGCCCTGATCGGTCACTTTTCTGGGTCAGGATCGATAAGTGGAAGTCATAAAAAAGAAATCTTTCTCTTCGCACCTCATATCAAGAGGAAGGGTTGCTTATCAAGCTGGCCTATATATAATAATAAAAAATTTCTTTCTATTTTATATTATTATATAATTATAAGAAAAATGGAAAGATTCGCTTTCTTTTAACCGGCTCCTTCTTCTTTGTCAACACTACTAAGGACCTATAGGTTTGCCTACTTTACTTTTTAAAGATAATGAGAATGGGTTATTCAAACAAAAAGGAAAAGGCCCTACTTAGTTGACTGACAATAACAAAGGCTTGCGAAACTAAGTAGGGCCTGAGGCCCCATGCGAATCCGTAAATCTGAGGAGCATGCCGCAACAAAAGGATGGTCCCCTATGCAAGTTCATTTTTTCCTTAAGGGAAAAAAAAGTACCCCCATCATAGTGAACCTCTCCTTGTGATTGGGATGAGGTAGATGCCTCCCAGCCGAGGGGTGTATCGAATCGCAGTTTCCTTAGGTAGCCACCAACCTACAGTTATCCTTAAACTTCCGTGCTTGGTAGAGAAGAAGCGAACAAAAGTACGCTCGCTTGCTGTCTTGTTCTCTGTCACGAACTGGGATCGCTCGCCAGCTAGGTCAGATTGGAGAAAGATTTTATGAGAACATATTCCCCATATTCGGGGACAAGGGGCGGAACGACCTCTCGATCTACTTACTGCAGCCCAGGAAGAAAAACGTCGTCTAGGCATTCCCTGTTGCTCCGATCTCCCCTACGCCTAGGACGTTGTCTGGGCCAAAAGCCATAGTTAGTTGTTGTTTCCATTTGGTTGTTTCTTCCTCTTGTTGATACCAACAAGACCCATCCAGATGATGTCTGCTAGTTGGTAGTGAGAGGACTCTTAGTACCTGCATAACCAAAAAAGGGCGTTGGTTAAAAAACAATCATTAGATTTTCTTTCTTTCTCTCCCTTAGAAGCGGGAAAGGAGTCTATCTATCTGCCTAGCTTTGGTAGATTTCCCCCAACGCAATCCATAGAAATTCCACGAATCCCTTGGTGGATAAGTCTGACGACTCAGCAGCAGTGCGGAATTGAGTTTCTTGTGTGGTGGATCTGATCTATAGTTAGGGGGCAATACATACCAAAACGTTGAAAGAAGGAAGGCGCATAAGAGTATATAACCAACCTACCCTTCTGTATAACCTATTCACATTAGTGAAGCATTTGGATGCATAAGGGAAGTGCACGTTTGTGAGACCTTAGTCGGGATGCATAGGTAAGTCAACCTACAAGCACGGAAGAGCATGGTACCGCTACCCCTCTCTAAGTAAAGGTAAGATTCTTAGCCCTGTAGATGACTCCATCTAAAATACAATAGGGACATCCGTTTTCGGCTGCTCGTTTCATATCTTGAAGAAAGAGTAGGCTTAAGTAATATAATAGGGGTCAGGTCAATAATAGCTATGCTATTGCCCTACTGATTTAAGGCCTCCGGCCGATCCAGAATGCACATTTTTTTGGGTTCATCTTCAATTGATGTTTTCTTAACCTTTCGAAGACCTTGCATAAATTTTCGATGTGGTCGGTTCTTTCTTTTGAAAAGACTACCAAATTGTCCACGTAAGGCTCTCATATGTTATGTAGGAGGTCACTGATAATTTGTGTCATCGCTCTTTGATATGTTGCACTTTCTTTTTCTCTTTTTGGGCATATCGTAGTAAGGAAAGGAAGTGAGGGCACTCATTCGAATCGAATAGCTAAAACTACTATAACTCCTATTTTTCTGCTTTAAGAGAAGCCTTCTAGCTCATTTTAAAGCATTAAAGGGAGAGATAGGACATTCTAAAGATAGTTGTTGAGGAAGCATCTGATTTCTAACTATGAGTCTATTTTCAAGCTAATTGAATGCCTGTCTTCTGCTAGTTCTGTTCCACTATCTGCTCTTACTGCTCTCGTTTCCGGTGTGACAGTCTGAGTATATAGTTCTCGCTTTCCTGTTATTTTTGGGGTTCATAACTGGTGCTATTGAATCTGCAGTTAAAGGAATATCACCAGTTCTTGGAATAAGAGCTCTGGGACTTCATGGCTTTGAGGGAGGTTTAGCCTAGCCGTAAGCCTTTTCAGAATAGAATGCTTCTTTGACAGAGCTTCAATCAAGAAGGAGGAAGGCCCTCTTTTTTCCAATGGATCACTTAGTCGGAATAAGTGGGCTTAGGTTGATGCGGAATAAGCCATTTTTCCCTTGTTTCCATGGAAAGGTGTCGAAGGAATAGGCACATTTAGAGCTGTGGGACTTGAAGGAATAGAATGCCCCGTTAGAATGGGCAGGGACAGTCGATAATTGGCTTAATTTCCTGGGGGACTCTAGTATCAAAAATTCCCGGTATTTCATCGTGAAAGTGTCACATTTAGATTGTTCTTATTAAAGGAAAGAGCTGAATAAACAAAGGGTTTACATGACTGCTCGCTTTGGACAAGATGCCATAGTATAAGAAAAAGGCCTTTGTTTGCAAAGATGACTTTCCCACTTTCCTTTGTGAGGGAGGTTTGTGGACATGAATTAATAGTCAAAGTATAAGGAAGATGGCATAGAGCATATAATGAGATTGATGCTTCGAATGCCCAGTTTTCAGGGGTTGTGATAGAAGGAGCTGTGGCACTTTCGGAAGGAGGAATCAGACTAGGTTGTCACTGTTCTAGAAGAGGAAGCGTAGCTGGCACGTTGAACCATGTCTGTCAACGGTGAAAGATAGCCCTAAAGTGAGGGCCCTGGAGATAGTATTTCTCAACTATCGATCGACGTGACAATCATGCCTGCTTGACAAAGCCTTTTTCATTCAGTCTCCCAATAAACGAAAAAGGATTTCTAGTGACACGAAAGTTGTGGTCGACGCTCTCTTTCCTATTTTACTGCGCTAAGCGGTCTTTCCATTTCTTGTTGGATGACTACTATGGAAAAAGATGACGACTAGTCCTAGTCTCTGGTCAATCCATGCTGACGCTAGAAGAGTTATTCCCGCCGCCCACCCGAAAGAGACGAGGAAGACTAACCGCCATCCTGCTCGAACCTTTGTTGCCTGAGTTATATAGCTTACTACAAGAAGGAAGGTTCAAGCTATGGCTGTCTCATGGGATGCTCATTTGAAACCTTTGTCCGGTCAATGCGAGAAAGAGAGAAGTGATGTAAATATAAGAATGGAAGGTTTGCTTGTCAGCTGTCGGGCCTATGAGGCTCTTCTAGCTTTACCTACACGGCAAGGGAAAGATCAAAGGCAAGTGGGAAATGCCCTGCACTAACTATCTAATCAAGTTTTCTTTTTGCTATCACAGGCAGCTGGTAAAGCCGTGTTTGATCGTCGCGTACATGCTCCGTTACAGCTTCGTTCATGCACCAATCAATTGACAATGAAGTAGAGAAGGAAGAGTTTTGATCACCGTGTGGTTAGTCTCTATTAGGGTTTCTGTTTCATGTGCACTAAAAAGGAAGGAAGACTGGTACGACTATAGTAATGCCAAGCATACGAGCAAAGGACTCTACCTACCCCATACTGACGAATGAAAGAAGCTCATCGCGGATGATAGGACAAGCAATAGCGGTTCCATTCTTGCTCTTCCTATTCCATATATTAAACAGACACCTTTGATTCATCAACATTGGTGCTAGAGGCTTTACACCCACCCACCAGCCCTTTATGGAGTTAGCGGACCAAGAGAAAAAATTCCCCGATATAATAAAGAAAGTAAGAAGGGTTCCAAACCATTGAAACAGAAAGCACTAAAGACTGTTACGACGTGGCCGAAATGATCACCGTCAAGCACAAGATTCAAAGCTGGAATCTTCCTACTTTTAGTTGGGACAGAGCATCCTATCTTGTTGATTCTCCTTTCCCACCGCCTCGAGCTCTCGCTTTCAGGGTGGATACGCAAAAAATTCACTATGAAAATTGACATGACACAATCCCTGAAGAGTATGATGTGCCCGGCCTTACTTCTCTTGATCCCCACCCACCTCCCGTAGAGGCGAGTCAATATCAATATCTATACCAGAGATTGCTTTTAGCTTTATCTTTTTAGAGACAGGAGAATTCCTTCTGTACTTACAAGAATGCTACTTAGGGAGAAGAATCTCTTGACTCAGCACCTGAATCTATTCTTTTTGTGTCCCACATCCGCCTATGTTAAAGCATCCGCCCATTCTTCAGTGAAAGGAAATGCTACTTAGGGATCAAAAAAGAAAGTTGGTGCCTCGTCAGAAAGACTTGGTTCGTAGAGTAGAGGCCTTTCCCCAAGATATTGGTTTTAAGCTCCTCTCCTTACAGCCAAGTAGCTTTCCGCTCCTGCGGGTGACTTTTTGTCTTATGACATGGCATGGTAATTGATCGAGTGCGATTTCCTTTCTACTACCCCCACTTCGGGAAGGCAAGTGCTAAAGGGCGGGCATGCTCGACTGAAAGGAGAGGAAAGATTCTTCACTTTCGGCATGGGCGCAGACTCCGCGATCTCTGGGTCGCCGAGGTTCCTTTTCTTCCGCCTCTTAAGATCCGCTATCTCTATGATTTGATCCTTCGCGTATCGGCTCCATACTTCTTTGATCTCCCTTTCTCCTGATGTAGAAAGTGACACAGGCTTGGCCAGCTTTTTTCAAACTTGACGGTCAAGTTCCCTGCTACTTCCGTAAATACGCCTTGGATGAGCCTAACAGCCGTGTACCTGGAAGCACTTTTGTTTTCAACCACCATATGGTAAAGGAAGGCGACATCCCTCCTTTCTCTCGCAATCACAATAGCCGTACAGTCAAGTAGTTGAGTTAGATGGGGGGATAACGGTCGAACTATCAAAGAGGTCCGCTACCAAAGAATTTGGAGTATAACATTCATAAAAGAAAGAAAAAACCAATATAGGAACTTCAACTAAGAAAGAGTAAGAATAAGAAGAATTGCTTAAGTAAGGTAGTCGCTTCTTTTTTTCGGTATACCACTCTGCGAGCAGAGCGAATGAACATAAATCTTTCTGAATATCATGAATATCCTTCGCCCCTTATCTCCTCATCTTCCTATTTATAAGCCACAGCTTGCTTCGACGTTTGCAATTTCCCATAGAATCTCCGGAGCTTTCCTAGCCACTATACTTTTCTTTTTTTATTTTCTTTGTCTGAAAATTGGTTTGATTTGCTTCACCTATGAGAATTTCTACCAATTCTTCTTTTATTCATCAAAGCTCATCCTAATCTCCGTCGAGATTACTGCCTTAGCCCTTCCTATCATCTTTATAATGGAGTTCGCCATTTATTGATGGATTTTTTGGGATTTTTCTTTCTTAGAATTGGAAGAAAAAGATTGAAATGATTGTTCCAAATTTCACCTATACCTTTCTTTGAGATTTAAACAAAAAAATTTCTTTTCTTATGAAATATTTATTATTCATTGATAGATCTAAAGTTTATGCCGTAGAAGCTGACATCAGGCTATTTGCCTTTTATCTGAATCTTCCCTCGTAGAGTGGAATCTTTTATAAGAAAAGACTTTCTCAGTGGAACTAAAAAAAAAGAGTTTGATCTCTTTTTTTTGGTTGACCTTTAGCCACGCGCGGCGGCTATGCGCATGTGTCCCAAAGTGACGTATTTTTTTTGGTAATGGGTATACTCGAGAGAAAAGGTTTGGAATTCAACCTCCCCTTATACGCTCTAAAAAGGGGTCATGGACTCCTTTTTTGTTTAGGATCCCCTTTCTACATTCAATTATTTATTGAGCCTGGTGTGGAATCACCATCATTACACATTCATTCTTGGTCTGGCTGCTGGTCTAGCGAGCCTTCCTAGCTGCCTAGAGTGCAGCCTGCCTACTGAAGACTGTAATGTAAGTAACTCAGTGTTCCATACGGGGGAAATGAAAGCATAATTCATTCGGATCCTCCCACATGTTCAATCTTTTTTTAGTAGTTTTCCCAGAGATCTTTATCATTAGTACAACCTTCATTTTGCTCATTCATGGAGTTATATTTAGTACCTCTAAGAAATATGATTATCCACTGTTAGACAGTAATGTGGGTTGGCTTGGATTACTTAGTGTTGCGCGCCTAGGAGGGCAGCGTGCTTTGGGATGCGTAGGAGCTATTATCGTCCAGTTCCTTAACATAAAGCGGCACCAAGTTTGGACCGCAGGGAACCGTAGCATGGGGGGATGTCTAATCCTTTTGCCACCGCAAGGCTGGCTAATCGTATGCAGCAGGCTCGAATACCCCTGGTTCTAGAAGGCACATGAGTCCGAACACTATGTTGAACGTGCAACCGAGACTACACTACGTAGGTACCTATGCAGGTGAGGCATTGGTCGGTCCTAGAAACGGTGGCAGCGGCGTGTGGAATTAACGACAGGACGTGCTGCAACCTAGGTATCACCAGGCAACTCTTTCGCTCTATAAGGATCGGGGGGCATAGCACAATTCTTCTTGGAGGAGGGTTGTTTGCCCGAGTGACTGATCCTGTCATAATGTACTTCTACCTATTATAGCACCGGCAACCGAAGTTGATCATACATATGACAATCTTCATGCGTGAATAGCCGGGAGGAAAGAAAGGGCAGTAGATGATAATGAGAAAGGGCTCCGCGTCTGGACGGGCGGAATGGATGAGCGAAAGGTGTCATGCCATGGAGTGGGGAATAGCCCTCGTCTCATGTAAGACAACTAAATGCACCTCGAGGTGCTTCCGAGGAACGGAGGGACCTTCTCGAGCACAGGATAGGTAATTGAGAGATAGAGCTAGCCTATTCGTTATGGGAAATCAATGCTCCGGGCCAAATAGAGCTTACCTACGACACCTGGCTTTCTCCAACGAGCTTTCTATCGTAAAGCCAAAGACGCCCCAAGACAAGGTACAACTGTTGAAAGGGGACATGATCAATAGAACCTGGCTGGATTCGGGCTGGGATAGTGCCACCCATTCTTAACCAGTTCCGAAAGTGTTCGCTCATGCTAGAGGGAGCATCCCCACTTAGTGATCGGTCCGCTAGTTCACGCAAATCTGAAGAAGTTATCACGGACGAGCCACATGTAGGGAAACTTGCACGTGTGGTTCTGGCCGGGCTTTCCTGAGGTATCTAATAACCTTGCTTCTGCTCGCCGCTGGCGCACCTCTCCTAACTATTGCCCATTTATTCTGGAATAATCTTTTTAGGAGGAACAATTTTACATATTTCTGCCAAATCCTTCTATTATTAAGTACGGCTGGTACCATTTCGATGTGTTTCAATTCTTTCGAACAAGAGAGGTTTGATGCTTTTGAATCCATTGTATTAATTCCACTTCCTACTCGCGGTATGCTCTTTATGATCTCGGCTTATGATTCAATTGAAATGTATTTAGCTATAGAGCCTTAAAGTTTATGTTTTTATGTGATCGCAACATCAAAAAGAAAGTCTGAATTTTCTACGGAAGTCGGCTCGAAATATTTGATCTTAGGTGCATTTCCCTCTAGAATATTATTGTTTTGGTACGATCGGACAACTACCGATATCTATTTATATCTTTTCTTAGAATGTTCTTTATAAATATATATCTATCTATCAATATCGTAAACTATCAGATCGGGTATTACTTAGATGTGAAACTTGCAGACCTCATAGGTTGTAATATTTTTCTTACGGGGGGAACGAAATAAAAGAATATATAGACTAGTAGAGACCCTCTATGTAGTTGTCTATCTAGGGCGATCGATCTACATCTTTCCCCATAGCCCTGGGGCTGTGTCTCGATCTCCTATGTGCGAAATATAAGGGACTAGTTCCTATAGAGATTCCCCTTGGTCTAATTCCACGCCTTATGACGAAAGGGGAGTCGGCGTGGCATAAAGTGAAGATTGGGGGGAGTAGAAAAAATTCCCTTATGGGGTATTCTGAAGGTGTAACCTAGGCAACGAAAAAGGGGCCCGATACTTCAACTAGAGGAGTGACCAATTGGTTCACCAAACCCCGACCCAGCATCACACATTCTCCATGTCCGAAGGGATCCAGTGCCCAACTACTGACTCTTCTCGGAATTGCATTATCAGAGCCGAGCCAGGAATGGCCGTTAGTGGACACCCACCACTTTTCACCGGTTAGAGAGGCCATCTTTAATACATAAAGAAAAGATGTTTGCAGGGGCTAGAAAGACTCGGTCATAGGAATTTAGAACACCTACGTGCTGGTAAACGAAAACCACCTCGACCGGATCAGAGTAAAAAAGAATGTCGAATCAGGCCGCCCTTTTGCCTTGAAAGAATTCACACGCGGCCACCAGCTTTCCCAAAATAAGGGGAGATCTGTTGCTTACTGCTCACGGAAACATCCGACCTATACTATAGTCAAGTCGTTCGCCTATCTTTCTGATCTCCTTTCCTTCTATTCATCAAATTTTAGGCTTTGACCCAGTGAAAAATGGGGTTGATGGTGTTGGCTAAAAAGGGGGAAGAGAGGAGAGCCTTAGGGTACGCTCACTTCTACATTTTTTTTAGGTTCTCGAGATTCTCAATCGCTCTTTTTAGTGGGGAGGAATAGTATGTGAATGGCGGTTCTCAGACGAGGGAATCATTCCTCTCTAAATAAAAAGAAGCTAGAATCTTTCTATTGATAGAGCTTTCACGTCTGCGCATAGAATCGTTTTTTGCCCTTCCATTCTGTTCTTACGGTAGTTTGGTCGGAATCCGTGTGATGGTTCAAAAGTCGTTTCAAATATTCTTCGCATCCCCAGAGAGATAGATTGTTGCCATTGTGCCTTGGTCGTCAAAAGGGGCACGAATAGCCTTAAAGTACTGTTCCATGTCCCAGAGGTCTTAAAGCCTTGGCATTTCGAATCCCGTTGAATGGCTGTGGTTCCGGGACTCAAGTCTAGAGTTGCCAGGTGAGACATTCGGTTCACGAACCGGAACCCTATCTCTTCATGCCAGTCTGACTAAGGTAAGGGGGGAAGACCTCATTTCGTCATTCATATCTATTCGTCTTAGCCCTGCTTCGGTGATTCAATCCGACATTTCATTTCCCCCTTCATCATTTGATTTTTCGCATCTAAGAGCTGATCTTACAAAAGGAGTACAGTGCGATAACAAGCGATTTGTGATAAATAAAAAGTACCACAGGATTCTGTACCCATCAGTCTTGGATCCTCACCTTAGATAGTTTCATTTGGTTATGAAAGAAAGGCTTTATCCCTAGCGTTAAGGTCTCTATCAAGCACTCTTCTAAAGCTGTCTTCAAGCCCTCATTTTCCACTCGCTGCCTCATCCACATAGCATGAACTCGCTCGAAGTGCTTTCTCCTACTATGGTGGAGTTTACCAAGAACTCTAAACGTTCGGAGCGTCGGTTCTGTTTCAGAAGAAGCATGATGGCAGTTTAAGGTTTTGCATCGATTATAGAGCGCTGAACAAAGTGACCATCAAGAACAAGTACTTTATGCCTCTTATTGCAGACCTTTTCGATCAGTTGAGTGGAGCACGATACTTCACGAAGTTTGATTTGCGGTCGGGGTATTATCAAGTGTGTATTGCCGAGGGTGAACATATTTCGTTCCTCTTGTGTTGGCTTTGCAAGTTCCTGTTGTGCATCCCTTCTCGATCATTTTCTTATGATTATCTGTTTTTAGCCAAACTACTAGCTTCTGGGAGGAAGATTATAGACTCATTTAGGTTGAGACGGACTCCCTAGTTTCTATACAGAAGTTGCACAATGGCTGGGCCTAAGGATCCATATTTCAATATTATCCTGAGAATCAGAGAGCTAATGAGAAGGGATTGGAGGTGTGAATTGAGACAGATTTGGAGGGAAGGCAATGTGAAGATGTGTTGGCTAAGCAAAGTCTCAGTCCTACTTCTGGCTTAATCATCCTACGTGAACCCCTACTGTAATTAGACAGTGGAAAAATAATGATAACTTAGGCGCAACGACACCTAGAGTTGTTACAGTGAGTTAGAGCGTAAAGCCTTAACATGTTCCAAAAAAGGAAGTATACATGTCTCTCCCTCACGGATATTCTCCACAGGGGGAGAACTCAGTTTTCCGCCTGAATCAGTCCCTTTATGGAGTTAAACAGGCGTCCCAAAATGGGTTTGGAAAATTTTCTTCTGCTTTACTGGATGCTAGTTTTCTTCAATCCAAGCAGTCCCTTTTTACTCGTCGAAATGGAAACTATTCTGTTTTTTATTTTAGTATATATTGATTAAATTGTAATCATTGGTAATGATATTAAATTCAGCATATCAAATAGTTGATTTGGAGATAGAGGTGACGGAGGAAGAGTATCGGGAGTGGTATATTCCCAGAGCCTTGAGATCTTTCTTTTGCTATTCTCCGACTAAATTTAGGTGTGAACCAGGAGCTTGCCATTGTGGAGAGAGAGAATGGATATGCCAATTACTACTCTGCGTATCTGATGTGTGCTTCAGAGTATTGGAATGCTGATCAGAGGCGGGCGATGGTAGAAGGAGGTAAGAGCCGGGTTAGGCGCTCCAGCAACTCTAGGAGTTCCCGTTCTTGCTTTTCTTGATCTTCCAAGCTTGAAGCTCACCTGCTTTGAGAAAGGAGAGACAACCATTTGATGCATGACAATGGAGAAAAGTACTATATGCTTTATGTTTCCTATGCAGCTACTACAGCTAATAAGCTATGCATGATGATATGTGATGCATGTTTTGACTTCTAAGGCTTGATAGGTCTTTTTGGTCGATTTCCATTTGATTGTCTCAACCTATCGATTAAGTGAGTTGGAGAAGAAAGTCTTAGAAGGCTATGACTCTATAAGTTCTGCGTCTTATTTTTTTGCGTGTCTACTATTTATTTAGGTGCAAAAAGCCTAAGTGGTCAAGCTATTATATTCCAAGCCTGCTCTCCATTTCCGTCATTGATGCAATAGAAGCTCTTAATGCAATATCTGGTGGTGAAGACATTCCCGCTGCTAAAATTGGAGTTGACGTTCCTAGTTCTGTTACAGTAAGAGCTGTTGCTGGAATAATCAGTGCTAGTTACTTGACTGTTGGAGGAGAAACCACTGTTAGAAATGTTCACGTAGAAGCTCCTCTTTCATCTGCAGGTATAAACTTCTTTGGATCTTATCCGCATCAGAGGTTAATCAATAGTGAAATCTGCATTTTTTTTGTCTTCCTCTAAAAATTCTTTTTCATGGGCATCTCGTCGAAAGAGGACTAAGAACCATAAGGCGAGCGCCAAAACGCTAGCACAAACTGCTCTTACAGACACGCATGATAAGGGGGTGTGGGGTCAACCAGGCCACCACTTTTACCAGATATGGGTCCGGACGACCCAAGAGCCCGTCACTAGAACCCAACCCTTAAGAGGCTAAGGTCCAAGGGGCTACCGCAGGAAGTCAGCTTCACCTGTAACCTTAAGGAATACAGAAAATTACCCGGAATTCCTAGCAAGGACTTTGCCTGCTATTCATTCCTAAATCCCTTTCATCCTTAACTAGCTAACTCGATGGGACGTCAACAACGGGAATGCCAAATGCAAGACCTGGACCTGGTTCACGCAGTCAAGAAGCAAAGACCTCTTTCTCTTTGGGAGCTTTCGTAACGGCCAAAGATTCAGGTGCTCCTGAGTCAAGAGATTCTTCTCCCTAAGTAGAATTCTTGTAAGTATAGAAGGAATTCTCCTGTCTCTAAAAAGATAAAGCTAAAAGCAATCTCTGGTATAGATATTGATATTGATCCGCTTCTACGGGAGGTGGGTGGGGATCAAGAGAAGCAAGGTTGGGCACATCATACTCTTCAGGGATTGTGTCATGTCAATTTTCATAGTGAATTTCTTGCGTATCCACCCTGAAAGCTAGAGCTCGAGGCGGTGGTAAAGGAGAATCAACAAGATAGGATGCTTTGTCCCAACTAACAAGAGTAGGAAGATTCCAGCTTTGAATCTTGTGCTTGACGGTGATCATTTCTGCCACGTCGTAACAGTCTTTAGTGCTTTTTGTTTCAATTGTTTGGAACCATTCTTACTTTCTTTATTATATCGGGAAATTTTTTCTCTTGGTCCGCTAACTCCATAAAGGGCTGGTGGGTGGGGGTAGAGCCTCTAGCGCCAATGTCAATGAATCAAAGGTGTCTGTTTATGGTATAGAATAGGAAGAGCAAGAATGGAACCGCTATCGCTTATCCTATCATCCACGATGGGCTTCTTTCATTCCAAACCTTAGATCGATCTACTAAGCCAAGGTCCTAGGTCTCCGAGTCAGCCCACGCTTTTTCGAAGAATCCTGCACCCATGGGCACATGGCCTGGCAGGCCTTCCCTTTCCGCCGGAGCTTCATGGGCGTTGCCCTGTTCCCCAATCAGATGTTTGGATGTGAGCTATACTCCGCGAGGAGCCAAACGGGCGTATGTCCTTTCCATTTGACCTCTTTTACCGTGTGACTAGGAATGCTCAGTGACAACCTATCAATTGTCACCATCTGGCCTCTCTTGCTACCACGGTAGCGCCTAGTGTGGTCAGTACCCATCGTGTTCGGGCAACGAAGCTTACACTCATTCACATTGGTTCATCCTGCTATGCCCTAGGCCTTTTGCTCTTCTAACGTAAAAGGTGGCCGACCATTCATCAAGGCCCAGGAATCTGCTGGACATCTCAGCGGCGGGATTTGATACCCGCATCCAATCGAAGTTGCATTTTAGTGCTCCCCTAACATAAAGGGGAGCTTTTTCTAAGTGGGTCGCTTCGCGCAAGACATTGCTTAGGACCAATGGGTCACACGACAGGTGCACGATCTACTTTGCACCATCCATCCTTCAGCCCTTCGCCTATCGGCTTGGCAGGCAAGCTACCTTGATCCATCTTCAGCTTCGATTCATTACGCTTAGAAACTCCAACAAGCCCTAAAGTCTCTTGTCGCCTAAAACTCTTCCAAGAGAGCGCTGCTTTACGTTTGATCCTATGTACCCATAGAATGCTATGCGTTCTCCACTTTCAGATCTCGTAAAGAGAGAACGTGTTTTTTCCTCTGACTTTCTCTCTCATTCGCGGAGCGAAGAAAGCGGGCTTTGCCCTAGCTACCGCTATCCTTGGGAAACCAAAAAAGCTACCAAAGGAAAGGGATGCAGTCTCTCCCTTGGCCTTTGGAGAGGAGAGGGCAGAGAAGAAAACGTCCTTCGCGCAAGTTTTTTTGCTTCCTGCGTCCTTACTATTAAAAAAGGGGCTCTTCGACCAAGAAGGCATTCTGGTAGGAAGGCCGACCACTACTTAAGTCGCCATCCATCTAGGAGAGAAGCAAAGCTACCTTTCTTTGATCCCCCTTCCCAGGCAGGGAAGAGAACAAAAATGGACCGCAGATGGTAGTCGTGGTTGATTCGAGGATCTTACACGGCGGAGCGAACTCTTCTATCGTGTTGCATTTTCTCTGGCGGACCCCTCCCCCCTGGTTCATCGTACTGGAGCGATTCGAAAAGAACGATTAGGCTCATATTCTATCCTTTCTACAATGCCTATAGACGAAGTGCTTCGTTTCAGATCAATTCTTCGCTACAATCGCTTCGATCCACCCCCTCGGTGAAAAACCGTAATACGCCCTAAGGAATTCCTACCAGCAGACTTCCCTGTACTCAAAGTGAATTGTCTAAGTTCTCTCCTTTGTCTCATTGTTTATCTTATAATTATTCGATTCTGCCCCTAAAGCTAGATCCTACTCCTCCTCCTTCTCCTTTAGGATAAGATCCTCCTTGGTCCTTTTTACATAACACTCTCGGCCGCCCAAGAGGACTGGCTATCTTTCTCTTTATACACAATATCTTGAAAGGCAAATAAAAACAATGCACGGATAGGAAAGGACGACGTACTATGATACTTTCTGTTTTATTAATCTCCTCGAGCTTAATTCTTCTTCGATATCCATATATTTTCTATATGGTCCAAACAAACATAAGAAATAGCGGCTTCATGATAGAGGGAAATCCACAGTTACATTTGGAATTTAAGTACATCTTAATCTCTTTTTGCCTTTATTCATTCATTACAATGAGAAATTTCCACTGGATTTATTGTTCTAAAAGCGTAAGTCAGATTTTTTAGAAAATACCTTTCTGGGTTGCTTTTGCTTTTCCAGCATTCGCCCCTTCAGTAGCCTTTTGCGCGGGTCCTGCTCCTGCGCTTCCTGACCTCAACGAGATTCCAGTAGGCCTTTCGCCTGCTGAAATAGCACAATTGCATCGGGAGACAGAAGAGAATGCCACCCAGTGTGACAGGCTCTTGCAAGAAATTTATGTGCAGGCAAGAGAAGTTGCCCGCTGTTGAAAAACGTTACTAGGCTAGCGCGGCTCGCTTCGCTCTTCAAGCTCCGCCCCCTTACTAAACCTCAACATCTATAAAAAAGTCCTTTCTCCTTTTCTAAATAAGGTAAGCTTTGAAGTCTTAGCTTGATGGTTTTTCCATCATCCAATCCACAACAAATCGAATGAAACCTGGCGAAAAAGAAGTGAACACTTTGCTGAGGAACGAAGCTTCGTATTTGTTTTTCTTCAAACCCCCAATCCACTCTCGCTCGCTGCTACTAACGGGGTCTTGGTTGATTTCCCTTCCTTTAGCTACTAAGATGTTTCAGTTCGCTAAGTTTGAAAAGTCCAAAGAGCACAGACTAGCCACGGAGCTTGGATATGGTTTCCCGATCAGAGATCCATCGATCACAGACGGTATCTCCCCATGGCCTTTTGCCTATGAAAGCATCCTTCCTTCTCAATGCCCGGGCATCCATCCAATACATTCTTTTTGATCTTGTACCCTATGTAGGCTTGCAAATCATAGGCGTCACAAGCGGTACACTGAACACCAACCCAATCTTGACGAAAAAAAGGAAAAGAATGGGACAGAGGCTAGGGCTGCTTCCTTCCCACCGCGTCCTTCCTTGTGTGTCGGAGATATAAAGCGATTGCACCGGAAAAGAACAGGAATTGGATCGATCTATTCTATGGTGAAGCATCCGAAGCATAACTGCATACTCATACGATCTTTGTTGAGAGATAGGAGCATTCGGTGGAACCGGTGAACTACACTTGCTTCTGGATAGATGTGTGGGACAGAGGGCTCGTGGTATCTGCTGCCCACCCTTCCTCATCTACTTTGAGAACCGTGTGAACGGAGAATGGGTAGAAGAGAAGGAGGTCCTCATACGGAGTCGCACACTTACTTGAGCAGTGCGGGAGACTGGGGAATGGGTCGAATAAACTCCCCTGGGGCTGGAAGAATAATAGACAAAGCTTTACTTAGATAGGGCTTTGATTGGTATTTTTTTTTTCTTAGTGATTGGAAAGGAGGGCGCCTGGGTATGTTATATAAAGGGAAGGCGGAAGCATCGAATGGCGAAGAGAGTCGGCTCGGCAGGGAAGTAATGGGAAATCGTCAAGGATGACTTCTTTGTTGGAAGAACGAAGGGCTAAATAGCGAGAGTGATTCTCTGAGCCGGTCTGGATTTCCAACGCCTCGGGAAACTGGTCGAGATAGATGACAGCACCTTTTTCTCCTCTCCTTACCGGTAGGGCAATCTTCTCTTATGGCCTTCATCCCCCACCCAGAAATAGAGAACCAAGCCCCTTTCTGATCCATTCATTTCTGCAAGCAGGGAGGATTCAGAGCGTTGCCCCCTCCTAGGGATCCTTCGCTTGGGACTCACTAGCACACTCCTTGTTGCTTTCGTTCTTGATGGCTTCTAATGAACCAATGATAGAGATCCTTCCCTAATATCTACTGTTCAATCCGTCCCTAAGAGTGAGAGGAGTCGTAGGAATTCACATTGCCTTTTACGGTTTGGAATTCCTATTGTATAGAATAAATGTATTGGTCAATGCCTTTATTTTCTTGAATTCAAAAATTCTCCGTCTTTTCTCAGCTTGACACCTACTTTAGAACCATCCTTTTCTAAGTACGACAAATCTTCCTTGTAAACTAAGGCTAAGGCACGCTCGATAGCAAGAAGGTAGTGACTTCTTTTAGGTCATTAACTAGAACTTGCACGAGGTATCACAGTGGGGCCTGTCTTCTGTCCGGTTCTTGGGTCCGGTCGAGCCTCTTTGAAATTACATCCCTGCCTCTCGTCTAACTCGAATTGCCCCGCTCCTTTGGCAGTTAAAGTAGCTCGATTCAAGAAGTAAGATTATATCCCTAGGGGTATGTTACGAGCAGAAGTTCTCTTGCTAGTGGAAGTAAGAGTAGCAAGGTTAACCGATAGCGTACAAGTACCGTGAGGGAAAGGTGAAAAGAACCCTATTTAGGGAGTACAATAGAGAACCTGATATCCGATGCAAACAATCAGTCGAAGGAGCTATGTAAAGCGCACTCACTCTAACGTCGTACCTTTTGCATGATGGGTCAGCAAGGAAATGGGAACAGCGACTTAAGCCATTAGGTGTAGGCGCTTTCTAGAGGTGGAATCTTCTAGTTCTTCCTATTTGACCCGAAACAGATCGATGGTGACCTTTGCTGAGTAATCGGGCCACTTCTTCCCTGAGTTGTCGGCAATCTTCGGTCTTGTGCCCGTGCGTGTTGTAAAATTCACATACTAAATTATGGTTCCTTTGTGAAGGGTCTGATTGTACAGGCCTTGGCCACCTGGTGTCTCTGATTTTACTGATGGCGAACACGATGTTTGATATGTCGACATTGAAGTTGTATTCCGACAAGCGATGTTCCTCCGTCAGCCTTGTGTACTTATCGAATCCAGCTCTATTGACGAGTCCCCGAGGGTTCTGGCCTCGGTCCCTCCTTCGATCATTACGGGGTATGTTGTACCTCGGGGCGTTTCTCCTATCTTCGGTGTATGGCTGGTACATTTCTTTGTTGGGATTTGGCTCCTTCGCCAGAAGCCTTCTTGGGTATACCGAGCCCGATGGGGCTCCCAGTTGGTCGTCCTCGACCCTGATTTTCGATTGATATCGATTGTGAACGTCCGACCAAGTCATGGTGGGATATTCAACCAGATTCTGTTTCAGCTGCTTCGAAGCCACCGAGCTTCGTTCATTCAGACTTTGAGTGAAGGCTTGCACTGCCCAGTCGTCGGAGACTGGTGGCAGTTCCATTCGTTCCATTTGAAAGTGATATACGAACTCTCGCAGCATCTTATTCTCCCTCTACTTGATCTTGAAGACGTCAGATTTCCTTGTTGCTACTTTGATGGCATCGGCATATGCCTTTATGAAAGAATCTTCCAGCATGGCAAATGAGTCTATAGAGTTAGGAGCTAGGTTTTGATACCCCATGATGGCCCCTTTCGAGAGTGTTTCTGTCGCACCTCCTTTTTCCGCGCCCGCGAGGGTGCAGGGAGTTTTCTCCAATTAAAGGACAGTCGAAACGGAATTTGTTTGTTTGTTTCAGAGTCGCCACTTGGGAATTTTAAGGCGTCCCAAGTCACCAATTTTAATCTCTGAATCGAGGAGAATATGACTCTGTTTATTATTCTGCGAACCAGAAATCCTGAGTAAGGAATTCTGTTAATCCGGAAGAAGGTGTTAGGCATTTCCGAATTCCGTGGTTCTAGCACGGTCGCCTAACTGTTTTTATTCTTGGCTTAATTATCTCGATTTTACATTTTTTATTGCATGATTTTGTTATCGCTTCTGTTTAGATTGTTTACAATTAATGACCCTTCTTCGAATCGAATCACGCATACGTGTATTCGTTTTATATATTATATATTTTTTAACGTGAAAAATCGTGTCACGCGTACGTGTACACAATGATATTGATAATATATTTATTATAAAATAATTATTTTTTCGAAATTGTGTTTTAAATAAAATCAAGAACCTTCGCACTTTTTGTATGATTAAGTAGTGAACCGCACATCTCGGGTTTTATGAAATTTATTTAAGATCCTCCAACGAATCTCTTTTTAATAAAAATTTACTCTAAGTTGCGCGAACGCATAATCCGAATTGCCTTTAGAAGTATAATCAAGTCACGCGAACGTATCCTTAATTATGCAAATATTCATGACAGTAATATAAATTCTCTACAAATGTTTATTGCATCCATCTATTTTTAAATGTAAGAGTCATGGAGAATCACCGATTGGGATGCCACCAAATTTCTTGACAGAGAATTCAAAATTTATTAGGCGTTGCTACAAGTCTTATTTTACGCGTATGAATTATATACCTCAAAACTATTCAAATTTTAAAGAATTAATGATATGAAAAAGAAACAAACAATATGTAACTAAAAATACTACCATTTTTATCGTGGATACAACATTAATATATCAAAAAATCGAATCACATTTAAAACTGGAAAAAGAATTAATTTGATAAACAAATTAATAGTTTCTGAAGAATTTTTATTGTTATATTTAATGCGAACTCTATTTCTACATATCCTTGACATAAAATGTTGCAATTTGTGCTTATAAATCCCATATCCTTCTCATATACTTGTTTTTAGTCCAAAGTTATAATTGTTTGGTTAATTTGTTTACAATGGTAGATAAGAATCAAGTTGATAAGAAAGAGAACTATTATACAAATTGATTCAATAAAATTGCATCACATGCAATATAGTTGTACGTTTGAACCATTCCTAATATTCTAAACTCGTAACGAATTATATCAACTCACCTTTCACTTATGGTTATACATGTAACTGTTATCACGCCATGTACGAACAACATACAAATTTCATCAATCTAGCTTTAAATAAAATCGGACTTTTGTGACAAAATATGCTAGTAATGTAGTTTTTTGATACTTCCATACTATTCCATATTTAGCCAACAATATCATAAGATTTAATTAATGGCTAGCTTTCTGTCATGTTCTCTATCTTATAATTTGAATATAGCTATACTTAATGATATTCTGAAATAAATAACATTATTACAAAGCTTATGCGAATTTCAAAGGATGATTAACTAACAGTTCTCACATCAAATGTAAGCTACTATATTAACCAGTTGAAACAAAACTGAAATTTAAACTAATAGATTTAAACGAGTAAAAGACATAATTATAATTCTGAACTTCATTTATTTGGCAATGTTGAAGCTTTCCACAACATTAGTCTAAAATATATACCTGATATTGGAAGCAAAAGAAAATGAAGATGAGAATCAGCAGCAGTAATAACAGTACAACAGCAACAACTGCCCAGCAACAGTAACAACCCAGTAACAGACCGGTGGAGTAGTAATCCCAAAAACAAAAGCTTTAAGCTTTAAATGAAACAACAACCATTAATACTAATTTCAAACAAAGAAAGAAAGCAGAAGATTTTTTAGTTTTTATTTTTATTTTGAAAGCTTAAATATTTTTCGGAATTTTTCTTTCTCTTAAATGTTCAGCCCTTTTTTTCTCTCTTCTATTCTCTGTCCGTTTTTTTCTCTCTATCTGTGTGTGTATTTTTTTTTTATCTTTGTCTTGTGTTCAAGACTTCATATATATAACACATCCCATACTTTTTCTCTACCCAACCCATTATCTTCCCACTCATCCCCATTACATTAAATAAACATATCACACCACCCCATTATATTTTGTCCCCCATGTCTAACATAAAATAATACAAGATTCCCCCCACTAAATTTGTCTTGTCCCCCATTTATATTAAATAACTATATCACAACCCACCCCATTTCATTTTGTCCCTCATACTTCATATAAACAATTACAAAATGTACAATTCCTAAACTACCCCTCCGACCCTATTGAAAACTACTATTTTACCCTCGAAAGTATTATAAATTACCAAACTACCCATCAGCTATAACACATCAATTAATCAAACTTAACCAAAATATAGATAATATGATTAATTTCTAACAATGTTCAAACAATAAATTTCATGAACATGATTTCTTCAATATTTCAACAACAAATCACACGAACATGATTTCAACAACATTTCAACAACAAATCACATGAACACAAATTGAACAACAAAGAACAACTAAAATTTGATTGAACAATATTTTAGCAACAAACAATCCTATTTTCGGATTCAACAACAACAACAAACAAGTATATTTAGATTTCTAAATTCAATAATATTGAACTTAAAATCAACTACTCTAACAACATTACAACAAACAATTCTTATATTAAACTTTAAACAAGATTATGAGACCAATTCAAGAAATAATCATAAATGATAAACAAGAAATCAAACTATACAAAATTCGGATTCAAGATCATCCAAACAAAGTATGAACATGAATGAAATCTATATTAAACAACAAGCATGACGGATTCAAATGATTAAATCAATATATTTCCTTTAACACAACTAAATTCTTTTTAGACAAATAACAAGATCGACGAATAAACAATTATGAACTTAAGCTTGAACTTAACAATATTAACAATTTCCAACAATACATAAACACATGAAACAAATTGAAGAAATAGTTAATTAAATTTCAATTTGAATCTAACAAACATCAAACTAACAAAATCTTACCTAAACAATAAAACAAACATGAAATAAACATGAAAAACAAATTAATTAATTTACCATTTGAATCTAAAAATTAAAATCAACAAGACACATGAACAAACTAGAAAATTATCTCAACGATGAACAACGAACAAAACAAGAATCAAATATTTAACGATTTTAACTTCGAGAAATATAAAAACGAAATATGGACAAAATAAAACTCAAAAACAACTAACCGGAGATGAATCAACGAAGAACTTTGATTGTAAACAAATCTGTCCGAGCCTCGACCAAAGCTCGAACAAATGACGACGAAGACGAAGAGAAGATGAAGCAGCCCGTAGCTGGCCATGAAACGCGAGCAGCAGCAGAAGAAAGTTGAAGCAGTAGCAGCGGCGTTATCATGGCAGCATCACAGTAACAAAAACATGAGCAGCAGTGCTGGTCATGGCGAAGAGGCAGCAGTGTTTGCGAGCAGCAGGTGAAGGAGCAAAAATGGTTGCGTCAATGGCGGACGCGGGCAGCAGCTGCGACGGAGAAGCAGCAGCGTGGTCTGCTTGGTTGACAACGAGGCAGTGGCGACGGAGTGGCTTCGAACCAACTGCTCGACGTGCAGCAGCAGTAGAAGAAGCAGACGATTCAGCAGAAGTGACAATGGAGGAATCGAACATGGATGGTCGTTCATGTTGGTGAAGCCGCGGATGTGTGTGTGTTACGTCGTCGTGGTTGTGTGTGTGTGTGTTGTCGACATGGTTGTGTGTGTGTGGCATGGGGATGAAGGGAATGAGAGAGGGGCAGCCATGGTTGGAAGGTTTGGAGCTTTGGGGAAGATGAAGAAGAAGAGAGGGGATGGGGGCAGGTGAGTTAGTGTTAGGGTTTTCTTCTTCTTTGATTTTGTTTTTGTTTTGTTTTTGTTTTGTAAAAAATGAAAAAATGAAAATGAAGAGGGGGAGTTGGGTTGTTGGTACTGGATTGGGTCGTTTGGGAAGATTGGGTCATTTTTTGGGCCTGTGACTTGAAATCGAAGAAGAGGCCCAATTCCGACTTTCTTTAATTTTGCTCTCGTTTCTTCTTTTATTTCTCTAAAACTAAATTATAAAAATACTTAACTTATTATTAAGAACTAAATTAAGTTATAAAAGCGCAAATTAACTCCCAATAACAATTAACGCACAATTAAGTAATAATTAAGCATAAAATTGTATATTTGGATATTAAATGCTAAAAATGCAAACGATGCCTATTTTTGTATTTTTTATTTTTTGTAAAACAAATTTAATTACTAACAATTGTAGAATTAAATCCTACATGCAAAATGCGACATATTTGTGTATTTTATATTAATTTAGCAAATAAACATGCACAAACAAATACAAATAATTATTCAAAATATCACAAAATTGCACACCAAAGAAAAAATCATTTTATTTTTAAATTTTTTGGGAGTAATTCTCATATTGGGCAAAAATCACATGCTTACAGCTGCCCCTCTTTGTCCGAAGACACGAAGGGTTTTCGTGCAAAGATAAAGCGAGCGATTTTTTGCCAATCTGAGTACTCCGTATGAAGCATTTTTTTTTAAAAAAAAAAAAAAGATTTGACCGAACCTTTGCTTCAAAGGTTTCCTACATATCCTGGGCTAAACAGGAATCAGGTCAATGTAGTTCGGGAAGTTTTGGTAGCTGGGACTACCGTGAGACTGCAATGTTACTGTTGTTGCATGCTATTACCACTGCTTACCGATCTTCTTGTTACACCGTGCTTAAAAGAAAACAAGAAGCTAAGCTATACTGCAATTTTTCTTGTTGCCTTGCTTTCTTGTCTGCTTGCATTTTTTCCGGTGCTTTTCTTCTTTTTGACACATGCACTTGAGTTTGTGCTGTGACTTCTTGTTGCAACCTTCTGTTTCCCGGTGCCGGGGAATTTTATTGTTTCCTGCTGGGGATTCCTATTGTAACCCTCTGTTTTATTGTCCTCTGACTTGATCTTGAAATGTATGCCTCTGTTATCTGGGCGGGCTCCCAACTTCAATACTTGAAAATTAAAGACTTGAAATGTATGCCTCTGTTATCTGGGCGGGCTCCCAACTTCAATGCTTGAAATGTAAAGACTGAAATGTATGCCTCTGTTATCTGGGCGGGCTCCCAATTTCAACACTTGAAAATTAAAGACTGAAATGTATGCCTCTGTTATATGGGCGGGCTCCCAACTTCAATGCTTGAAATGTAAAGCTATTCCTCTCTTCAGGCGGGCTCCTGACTTCAAATACACAACTTTTAAAATAAACGCCTTTCCTTTCTTCAGGCGGGCTCCTGACTTCAACAACAACTTTGAAAATAAATCGTCATTTCTCTCTTCAGGCGGGCTCCTGACTTCAACCAATACATCGCCATTCCTTTCTTTAGGTTGGCAAGATTTCAACAACTTTTAAAAACGCCTTTCCTCTCTTCAGGCGGGCTCCTGACTTCAACAACAACTTTGAAAATAATCGTCATTCCTCTCTTCAGGCGGGCTCCTGACTTCAACCAATACATCGCCATTCCTTTCTTTAGGTTGGCAAGATTTCAACAACTTTTTAAAACGCCTTTCCTCTCTTCAGGCGGGCTCCTGACTTCAACAACAACTTTGAAAATAATCGTCATTCCTCTTTTCAGGCAGGCTCCTGACTTCAACCAATACATCACCATTCCTTTCTTTAGGTTGGCAAGATTTCAACAACTTTTTAAAACGCCTTTCCTCTCTTCAGGCAGGCTCCTGACTTCAACAACAACTTTGAAAATAATCGTCATTCCTCTCTTCAGGCGGGCTCCTGACTTCAACCAATACATCGCCATTCCTTTCTTTAGGTTGGCAAGATTTCAACAACTTTTAAAAACGCCTTTCCTCTCTTCAGGCGGGCTCCTGACTTCAACAACAACTTTGAAAATAATCGCCATTCCTCTCTTCAGGCGGGCTCCTGACTTCAACCAATACATCGCCATTCCTTTCTTTAGGTTGGCAAGATTTCAACAACTTTTAAAAACGCCTTTCCTCTCTTCAGGCGGGCTCCTGACTTCAACAACAACTTTGAAAATAATCGTCATTCCTCTCGTCAGGAGGGCTCCTGACTTCAACCAATACATCGCCATTCCTTTCTTTAGGTTGGCAAGATTTCAACAACTTTTAAAAATGCTTTTCCTCTCTTCAGGCGGGCTCCTGACTTCAACAACAACTTTGAAAATAATCGACATTCCTCTCTTCAGGCGGGCTCCTGACTTCAACCAATACATCGCCATTCCTTTCTTTAGGTTGGCGAGATTTCAACAACTTTTTTAAAAATGCCTTTCCTCTCTTCAGGCGGGCTCCTGACTTTAACCAATAAATCGCCATTCTATTCTTCAGGGGGGCTCCTCATTTCAACCAATAAATCGACATTCTATTCTTTAGGGGGGCTCCTGACTTCAACCATTTTTTTTCAATTCAAACTTCTTCTTCTTTTTTTTCAAATTATCCTAGGAGAAAATTCATCAGACTAGGATTTGATATCTTATCTTAGGAGAAAGATTCATCGGACTAAGATTTGATATCTTATCTTGGGAGAAAAATTTCATCGGACCAAGATTGTGACTCTAGGAGATAAATCGTCAGACTAGGTCCATTTTGTTGTGATCTTAGGAGAAAGATTCATCCGACTAAGATTTTATTATATTATCTTGGGAGAAAAATTTCATCAGACCAAGATTTTGACTCTAGGAGATAAATCGTCAGACTAGGTCCATTTTGTTGTGATCTTAGGAGAAAGATTCATCCGACTAAGATTTTATTATATTATCTTGGGAGAAAAATTTCATCAGACCAAGATTTTGACTCTAGGAGATAAATCGTCAGACTAGGTCCATTTTGTTGTGATCTTAGGAGAAAGATTCATCCGACTAAGATTTTATTATATTATCTTGGGAGAAAAATTTCATCAGACCAAGATTTTGACTCTAGGAGATAAATCGTCAGACTAGGTCCATTTTGTTGTGATCTTAGGAGAAAGATTCATCCGACTAAGATTTTATTATCTTATCTTGGGAGAAAAATTTCATCAGACCAAGATTTTGACTCTAGGAGATAATCGTCAGACTAGGTCCATTTTGTTGTGATCTTAGTAGAAAGATTCATCCGACTAAGATTTTATTATATTATCTTGGGAGAAAAATTTCATCGGACCAAGATTGTATCGGGAGGGAAGTTCATCAGATTAGGACTTTTTATCCTAAGAGGAAAATGTAAAGATCAATGATTTGAGAAACTTACCTTCGTAATTTCTTCTTTTCTTTTCTCCTTCCTTCGCTCTGCTTTGTTTTTGCTTGCTGGGGATAATACCACTGTGGGAGTCTCCTTTCTTCCCCTCCTTCAAATTCAATTTTTTTTTTCAGAATTTATTTTCTCTCAACACTGCTGGGGATAAAAGTGTTATCTTCTTGGGATAACGTTGTTGAGGATAACGCTGCTGGGGAATTTTATCCCTTCAAATCGATGCTTCATTCTTCTGAAGCTGTTGGAGATGATAATGGCTTTTGTTTTTCTGAGCACAAGTGTCATCCCTTTGTTATGTCTGCTGGGGAACAACTTCTCCATTGAAAATTGTTATGCTGGGGGTAAAACTGGTTCAAAGACTACTTCCCTTGAGATTGGTGCTATATTCATTCTACCCCGAATGGGTATCAGACTTCCAGAAAATTTTCCAAATGAAAGGAAAATTTTCTGCCCCAGTTTGACAGTCTCCCTTATGGTCTTTAATGCCATTCCCTTTACCTATTTCAAATCAAACAAAATTTGTTAGTTAAAAACCCAGTGGTTGGTTGTGATACTCCTTCTGGGATGGCCTTTTCCCTTTCTCCTTCCTTGCTCTATGTTCCAAAACTTGTTGGGGATGATATTATTTGCTGGGGATAATCTTTTTCTGCTGGGGATATCCCTCTTCTTTCGTGGCATGGCTCGGAAACTTGTATTTTCCCGACCTTTTAGTCTCGCATGAATTTCCCAAATCATGCTTATTGCTCTCCTTGTTTGTCCACGGGCCTTGGCCTTGAGGTTTTGATAACCTTTGATTTCGGAAAGGATATCCCTCTTGACACTCGTCAATCCTTTTGTCAATCTCCTTTTGCTGGAGATATCTTTCTTGACACTGGCCTTGCGCTTGTTCCTTGCTGACTATACCATTTGTATGTACTAGTCAGATCTTATCTTGGAAAGCTGATGGCCTATTTTGAAGTCATTTCCCACTGGTTCTGACCAAACAGACTCTACTGGGGAAATTTCTATGAAAGGAAGAGATAAAAGGAAACAGAATAAAAGACAACAGAAAAAGATGACTCTTTAACAAAAGAAACTATAAATAAAAACCTATCAAACACCGACTCTAATGGTCATGACATGCATATGTGGCCTATCCTTCGTCATCAATCGTCTTTCGAGGTCTTCCCTTGACTATCCCCCATCTGATTCTTAATCTTATTCGACTTGTAGTGTCCGAAGGGTTTTCACTATCAAGTCTCTCTCATTTTGGTTTTTCTCTCAGCTTTCATCGCCTTATGGTGTCCGTGAAGATTTTCACCGATAAGACTCTCTCATTTGTATCACTTTCCAGTTGGGGATTTGGAGTGTTGTCGGTATGACTCTCTCTGCTGGAGATTAGAGTCCTTTCTGTTGTGGAACAGAGTGTTATGTTCACCGGTAAGATTCTCATTTGTCTGACTTGACATCTTTTGCAGACTGATCAGAAGGTCTTTCTTTGGACCGTAATGTGGGTTTTTTGGATAGGCTTAGAAAGAAAGGATATTAAAGGCTAAAAAACAAATCAATTTGGGGTTCAAAATTACAACCTTCGAAATCATATTTGTTTATAACAAGCGCAACCCTTGCCCCAGTTTCTTGCTTGGGGATTATTTATTATTATATTTTTTTTTAATTTTTTGTTACACTATGCACACCATGCACATTATGCACACTATGCACCCTATGACTGAGCCGTGAAACGCCTACGTATCCTCTTTGAGGAATCAGGTCAAACGTAGTTCCCAATTCCTCTTTTTTCTTTTGACTTTCCTTTGTTTTTTTTTGTTTTTTTTTTATTTTTCTTTTCTTTTCCTTTTTTCGTTTTTTGAGTTTTTTTTTTTTTGATTTTTTTTTACCTTCCAGGCTCGTATTTCCTAGTCGTTGCTATTGATTCCGAACGAGGGGTATGAATGAAAATAAATAAGGCTCAAAAGGGGTAATGAAGGATAAAGTGTTTAGGTAGCAGAACAAAATGTCTTCGTCATTCGAGTCTTTAAAACATGCCAAGTGCAAACAACACAATTGAACATAGATTTATAGTCTCTTCCGATGGTGTTGAACTTGACAATTATGTTAAACACTTGC
The DNA here is from genome assembly GCF_000715075.1 of Nicotiana tabacum. NCBI lineage: Eukaryota > Viridiplantae > Streptophyta > Magnoliopsida > Solanales > Solanaceae > Nicotiana > Nicotiana tabacum. The sequence goes on along the minus strand of NC_134089.1, from coordinate 54,871,481 downwards.
TTTTCAATTGTCATTTCTAAAGCACCGTTGGGCGACACTCTCACTCTCATGAACGACCCTCATGCCAATTTGGCGAATCTTGCATTTAACAGTTTTCTTTATGTTTTACTTGCCCCAGTTCCACATGACTCGGGCTTCAAATAATCTCAAACCGTTCTTATTTCCTTTAAATGCTTTGATCACCTTCCCAGGGTTTTATGATTAACTTTATAGACTAGGCCCAAACTGTGTGCGCATGTCATGTCACTAGAATCGGCGCTTGAATAAAAATGATAAAAGGACTAATCAAAAGAAAACTGGAAATAATAAAAGACCGGCTTTTGTATTAGACTACTGGCGAAATGGTTTGAATAATAAAACAAACAAAACAAGCAGAATAAAATCCTAACACAGCCTTGACAAAACTTAAACAAACTGATATGACAAAATGGAAAGATAAGAAGGTTTGACACAAGACAATATTCGGATTACAACCCTAAGAATAATCCGGACAATAGAAATGACAACAAAATAAACCACCAACAGCTTCTCTCTTGCTAACCAGGAGATGGAGCGCCTTTCCAATTGCCCAATACGGTGTTTTAGCCATCATCATTTCCAAGACCGTTACCAACTTCAATATCATTATCATCAGTTAGCGGCTTTCCGGGATGACTCTAAAATCCCATGTTACCAGGCATCCTCCCCATAAAGTGTGCATCATGATGTGCAGGTAAAGTATTCTGCGCAATATTCAGGGTGTCATTACCTTAGATCACAATCAGATTTTCCTGGATCATCCTTTCTATTTCTTTTTTCAAATCCCGACAACTTTCAACATCGTGCCCCTGGGCATTGGAATGGTATTCATACCTTTTAGAAGGGTCAAAGCTTCTTGCACGTGGGTCCAGATGATTTGGAGGAATAGATGCAATCATGTCGTGATGCTTTAACCTCTCCAATAAGCTTTCATAGGACTCTCCTATTAGTGTAAAATTATCTTTCAACCTTTGTTCCCCTTTATACCTCTGGCTTGGATGTGGGTTATAGGGCTCCTGAAAGTTATGTGGAGGCTTCTGGAGATTTTGTGACGCTCGTGCTCGCCTTCTGGGGCGTTTTGGTGGCCGGGCAACATACTGAGGTGGAACAATAGAGTGCTGTGGGTTCTGAGGGGGATAATATTGCTCAGGGGATTCATAGATAACTTTAGGAGGCTGTTCATACCTTCGAGATGTTCTCCTAGGACCTCTTCTTGACCCTGATGTCATCATGATTTCTTCAATCTTCTCATTTGTGTTGCAAAAATTATCAGACTCAACCCGGACAGAGTGAGTTGCAGCTTTAAAAACTGCTTGACTTATAATTTTTCCTGTCTTAAGACCATTCTCTATTATTTCTCCCATTTTGATTGCTTCCGAGAAGGATTTGCCAACTGCGGACATCATGTTCTGAAAGTAATCTGGCTCTTGCGCTTGAAGGAAGACAGTTATTAGCTCGTGGTCATCCATGGGTGGCTTAACTCGAGCTACTTTCTCTCTCCATTTAATGGCATATTCCCTGAAACTTTCACTTGGTTTCTTCTTCAGGTTTGAAAGGAAAATGCGGTCTGGGGCAATGTCGATGCTGTATTGGAACTGTTTGACAAATGCTTGTGCCATGTCGTCCCAGACATACCAGCGAGACGTGTCTTGATCCATAAACCATTCGGAAGCTACTCCCGTAAGGCTTTCCACAAAATAAGCCATCAACAATTCTTCATTTCTTCCCGCACCTCTCAGTTGATTGCAATACCTTTTCAGGTGGGCAATGGGATCTCCATGTCCATCGTACTTTTCAAATTTGGGAGTCTTGAAACCAGGCGGCAAGTGGACATCGGGGAACATACATAGATCTTTGAAGGCAACACTCTTTTGACCAGACAACCCTTGCCTGTTTTTCAACCATTGTTCTAAGTTTTTCACTCTTTGGGTCATTTCTTCTTGTACCATCTTTCAGGCAGGCTCTTCAATCTTTGAAGGAAGATCAAACGAGTATGGGTGGTACTTAGGAGAGTGGTACTGCTCTTGTTGTGTCGCAAATTGTGACTCATGACGAGGCTGTCCTTGCCCACTGGCCCATGCTTGACACACTCCGGTCATTTGCTGTTTCAGTATTCTATTTTTTCCCGGCACAGTAGACTCTTGTTGAACCCTCTGAACAAACCGACCAACTCAACTTTCTTCACAATTCAAAACAAAACATGTTAGAATGGACTCAGTCGATTCTTATTACTAGCAACATCTTTTTCCTTTTTTTTCGATTTTTTATTTTTATTTTTTTTTCATTTCTTTTTTGTTGTGGTCGAATCTTATGGAGATTGTCTACGTATCATGACTCTGCATGAATCAGACCTTGCGTAGTTCGGACCAATAAAAGATAAGCAATACTAATCATTTTTTTTTCAATTTTCATATTGGGTTTCAAAGGTTTAAAAATGACCTACAAACTTGAAAATCAAACGACCCACATATTATAATCAAAAGTTTTACAAACTCCAAAACAAATGGCCAGCTTCCTTTCTCCGTTTGACAAATGCAACCAAACGGTTATTTTTGCAAATGTGACCCCTTCCAAATTTTGAGGTCGGAGAGGATTATTTTATGACACTTTACACACTTGTCCGTTCTTTTACGAAAATAGCCTTTCGACAACTGAAAGATACTCTGAGGCTATTTCGGCAAGAACGGTTTAAGACGTGGCCGAAGCTGGCTCGGCTTATTTTGACCAAAAATCTAAACGGTATTCACCTGACCGTTGACTCTTTGTTTTTTTTTTCAAATTACAATAAAAACCAGGTGTTGCAACATGGCCTTTCAGCGCCTCGGGGACGAAGATTTTTAAGGCTGTGTGGGTCAACTGGACCAAAAATCCTAAACATGACCCAAAAGGTGGCTGTTTATGCAAAGTCAGCCTTCCGGCGTCCTTTTCGGGAACATTCGGCTATGTCTTGATAAAACAGCGTCACCCGACTTCTTAAAAATTTGACATATATATATATATATTTGTTTTTTTTTTTTTTTTTTTTGCTATTTTTGCAAAAGGGGAGGTTGGACATCACCCGATTTATTTATGACAAAATTAAAATTTTGACATGTTTTTATTTTTTTATTTATATTTTTGGCTATTTTAGCAAAAAGGGGGTTGGACCCGATGAGGGTTGCCTACGTATCTCACATCCGGTGAGAATCAAACCCGCGTAGTTCGGGCAGGTCATTAATAAAGTAAATAAACTGATTTTAAATTATTATTATTATTATTTTGAATTTGTAAAAGAACTGCTTTAAAAGAAGAAAGGAAATATTTTTTTTTTTGGATTTTTGATTGATTTTCTTTTTGAAAGAAAGACTTCTAAGAATTCCTTTTCTTTTGATTTGAACTTTGATAATTTCAAAAGTAAAAGGAAGATTTTTTTTTGTTTGAATTTTTATTTGTTTTCTCTTATTCTAAATAAGAAAGAAAATATTTTTTGGAATTTTATCTCTAATAAAAGAAATGCTTTCTAAATTTTTTTTTGGAATTTTGAATTTTCTTTTCAATTTTTAAATAAGAAGGAAAATATTTTCGGATTTGTTTTATTTTATTATATATATTTTTTTTATAATTAAAAAGACTTTCTAAAGAAGTCAATAATGGAAAATATTTTTGGATTTTTTGTTTTGAAAATTGGGAGTCTAAAAAAAACTTTTCTAGACTTTTTGGCAGGACAAATATTTTTGCAACAAATAAAGATATATATACATTTTTTGGAAATAAAGAAAAACTTTTTGGATTTTTATATATATATATATTTGCAACAAATAATAAAACCACTTTCAACGCCCGACTCTTTTTATTTTATTATTTTTATTTTTATTTTGGCATCTAAACAAATAAATAAATAAAAACCCATTTTAAAAACAAGACTCTTTTTCATTTTCATTTTTATGGCAAGACAAACTATTTTTTTTTTCTAATTTGTTTTTTTTTTGAAAAACAAGACAGAACAACAACTCTTTTTTTTTCTATTTTTCCTTTGCTTTTAATAAAACAAACTAATAAGATATTTTTTTTTATTTTCTCAAAATTTCGGCAGAGTTTTGACAGTATTTGGGCATTGGTTTTTTTTTCAACAATAAACAATCAATTCCCTAACCGCTATTTTTTTTTCAATTTCAAAATATCATTCCTGATATTCAAAAGTTAGTCAACACACAAATCCGGATCAAATAAATGCGCAAGTAGCAGCAAGTAAGATGCATCAGGATGGTCATTTTCATTTTTGGTACACCTATCCTAGACAGACCCAACCCCTGTGTTGAGCCTCCAAAGTCAAATGCACGTGATGCAAACAAACGTTCCTACTAGGGATCCGGCATGAAGCTGAGTTATTCTAAGTGAAAAACCTGTGGCATATTGTTCTAGCCCTAGCTTACCCAAGTGGACAGCTTGAGCCGAAGTGGGGGCAACGTACCGGGAGCACGAAAGTCTACCCGGCCTAGTTACTTGTCCCAACTTCGTTTTATTTGGTATGACTTCTAATAGAAAGGTGGGCCACGCGCACGTGTACACCATAAATTCAGAAGACTCAGAAAGAAGAAGGGTTTCATAGCAGTTTTATATACACAGTTCAGATAATATTAAAGTGGTAAAAAGCAACATTTAGCACATTAAGCATAAATCATGTAAAAATCAGATAATAAATAAAGCCAACTATAACAATTATTTCAAGCTCGAATTCTTGAACCCTGAACCAGAGATTCTGGGTTCGTTCCCCAGCAGAGTCGCCAGAGCTGTCGCACCTCCTTTTTCCGCGCCCGCGAGGGTGCAGGGAGTTTTCTCCAATTAAAGGACAGTCGAAACGGGATTTGTTTGTTTGTTTCAGAGTCGCCACTTGGGAATTTTAAGACGTCCAAGTCACCAATTTTAATTCCTGAATCGAGGAGAATATGACTCTGTTTATTATTCTGCGAACCAGAAATCCTGAGTAAGGAATTCTGTTAATCTGGAAGAAGGTGTTAGGCATTTCCGAATTCCGTGGTTCTAGCACGGTCGCTTAACTATTTTTATTCTTGGCTTAATTATCTCGATTTTACATTTTTTATTGCATGATTTTGTTATCGCTTCTATTTAGATTGTTTACAATTAATGACACTTCTTCGAATCGAATCACGCATACGTGTATTCGTTTTATATATTATATATTTTTTAATGTGAAAAATCGTGTCACGCGTACGTGTACACAATGATATTGATAATATATTTATTATAAAATAATTATTTTTCGAAATTGTGTTTTATATAAAATCAAGAACCTTCGCACTTTTTGTATGATTAAGTAGTGAACGCACATCTCGGGTTTTATGAAATTTATTTAAGATCCTCCAACGAATCTCTTTTTAATAAAAATTTACTCGAAGTTGCGCGAACGCATAATCCGAATTGCCTTTAGAAGTATAATCAAGTCACGCGAACGCATCCTTAATTATGCAAATATTCTTGACAGTAATATAAATTCTCTACAAATGTTTATTGCATCCATCTATTTTTAAATGTAAAAGTCATGGAGAATCACCGATTGGGATGCTACCAAATTTCTTGACAGAGAATTCAAAATTTATTAGGCGTTGCTACAAGTCTTATTTTACGCGTATGAATTATATACCTCAAAACTATTCAAATTTTAAAGAATTAATGATGTGAAAAAGAAACAAACAACATGTAACTAAAAATACTACCATTTTTATCGTGGATACAACATTAATATATCAAAAAATTGAATCGCATTTAAAACTGGAAAAAGAATTAATTTGATAAACAAATTAATAGTTTCTGAAGAATTTTTATTGTTATATTTAATGCGAACTCTATTTCTACATATCCTTGACATAAAATGTTGCAATTTGTGCTTATAAATCTCATATCCTTCTCATATACTTGTTTTTAGTCCAAAGTTATAATTGTTTGGTTAATTTGTTTACAATGGTAGATAAGAATCAAGTTGATAAGAAAGAGAACTATTATACAAATTGATTCAATAAAATTGCATCACATGCAATATAGTTGTACGTTTGAACCATTCCTAATATTCTAAACTCGTAACGAATTATATCAACTCACCTTTCACTTATGGTTATACATGTAACTGTTATCACGCCATGTACGAACAACATACAAATTTCATCAATCTAGCTTTAAATAAAATCGGACTTTTGTGACAAAATATGCTAGTAATGTAGTTTTTTGATACTTCCATACTATTCCATATTTAGCCAACAATATCATAAGATTTAATTAATGGCTAGCTTTCTGCCATGTTCCCTATCTTATAATTTGAATATAGCTATACTTAATGAAATTCTGAAATAAATAACATTATTACAAAGCTTATGCGAATTTCAAAGGATGATTAACTAACAGTTCTCACATCAAATGTAAGCTACTATATTAACCAGCTGAAACAAAACTGAAATTTAAACTAATAGATTTAAACGAGTAAAAGACATAATTATAATTCTGAACTTCATTTATTTGGCAATGTTGAAGCTTTCCACAACATGAGTCTAAAATATATACCTGATATTGGAAGCAAAAGAAAATGAAGATGAGAATCAGCAGCAGTAATAACAGTACAACAGCAACAACTGCCCAGCAACAGTAACAACCCAGTAACAGACCGGTGGAGTAGTAATCCCAAAAACAAAAGCTTTAAGCTTTAAATGAAACAACAACCATTAATACTAATTTCAAACAAAGAAAGAAAGCAGAAGATTTTTTAGTTTTTATTTTTATTTTGAAAGCTTAAATATTTTTCGGAATTTTTCTTTCTCTTAAATGTTCAGCCCTTTTTTTCTCTCTTCTATTCTCTGTCCGTTTTTTTCTCTCTATCTGTGTGTGTATTTTTTTTTTATCTCTTCTTCTCTCTTAATCTGATTTCAAGACTTCCTATATATAACCCATCCCATAAATCTTTCAATTAATTAAAATCAATACTTTTTCTCTACCCAACCCATTATCTTCCCACTCATCCCCATTACATTAAATAAACATATCACACCACCCCATTATATTTTGTCCCCCATGCCTAACATAAAATAATACAAAATTCCCCCCACTAAATTTGTCTTGTCCCCCCTTTATATTAAATAACTATATCACAACTCACCCCATTTTATTTTGTCCCCCATGCTTCATATAAACAATTACAAAATGTACAATTCCTAAACTACCCCTCCGACCCTATTGCAAATTACTATTTTACCCCCGAAAGTACTATAAATTACCAAACTACCCATCAGCTATAACACATCAATTAATCAAACTTAACCAAAATATAGACAATATGATTAATTTCTAACAATGTTCAAACAATAAATTTCATGAACATGATTTCTTCAATATTTCAACAACAAATCACATGAACATGATTTCAACAACATTTCAACAACAAATCACATGAACACAAATTGAACAACAAAGAACAATTAAAATTTGATTGAAAAATATTTTAGCAACAAACAATCCTATTTTCGGATTCAACAACAACAACAAACAAGTATATTTAGATTTCTAAATTCAATAATATTGAACTTAAAATCAACTACTCTAACAACATTACAACAAACAATTCTTATATTAAACTTTAAACAAGATTATGAGACTAATTCAAGAAATAATCATAAATGATAAACAAGAAATCAAACTATACAAAATTTGGATTCAAGATCATCCAAACAAAGTATGAACATGAATGAAATCTATATTAAACAACAAGCATGACAGATTCAAATGATTAAATCAATATATTTCCTTTAACACAACTAAATTCTTTTTAGACAAATAACAAGATCGACGAATATACAATTATGAACTTAAGCTTGAACTTAACAATATTAACAATTTCCAACAATACATAAACACATGAAACAAATTGAAGAAATAGTTAATTAAATTTCAATTTGAATCTAACAAACATCAAACTAACAAAATCTTACCTAAACAATAAAATAAACATGAAATAAACATGAAAACAAATTAATTAATTTACCATTTGAATCTGAAAATTAAAATCAACAAGAGACATGAACAAACTAGAAAATTATCTAAACGATGAACAACGAACAAAACAAGAATCAAATATTTAACGATTTTAACTTCGAGAAATATAAAAATGAAATATGGACAAAATAAAACTCAAAAATAACTAACCGGAGATGAATCAACGAAGAACTTTGATTGTAAACAAATCTGTCCAAGCCTCGACCAAAGCTCGAACAAATGACGACGAAGACGAAGAGAAGATGAAGCAGCCCGTAGCTGGCCATGAAACGCGAGCAGCAGCAGAAGAAAGTTGAAGCAGTAGCAGCGGCGTTATCATGGCAGCAGCACAGTAACAAAAACGTGAGCAGCAGTGCTGGTCATGGCGAAGAGGCAACAGTGTTTGCGAGCAGCAGGTGAAGGAGCAAAAATGGTTGCGTCAATGGCGGACGCGGGCAGCAGCTGCGACGGAGAAGCAGCAGCGTGGTCTGCTTGGTTGACAACGAGGCAGTGGCGACAGAGTGGCTTCGAACCAACTGCTCGACGTGCAGTAGCAGTAGAAGAAGCAGACGATTCAGCAGAAGTGACAATGGAGGAATCGAACATGGATGGTCGTTCATGTTGGTGAAGCCGCGGATGTGTGTGTGTTACGTCGCCGTGGTTGTGTGGGTGTGTGTTGTCGACATGGTTGTGTGTGTGTGGCGTGGGGATGAAGGGAATGAGAGAGGGGCAGCCATGGTTGGAAGGTTTGGAGCTTTGGGGAAGATGAAGAAGAAGAGAGGGGATGGGGGCGGGTGAGTTAGTGTTAGGGTTTTCTTCTTCTTTGTTTTTGTTTTTGTTTTGTTTTTTGTTTTGTAAAAAATGAAAAAATGAAAATGAAGAGGGGGAGTTGGGTTGTTGGTACTGGACTGGGTCGACCCAGTTCGAAATGGACTGGGTCGTTTGGGAAGATTGGGTCATTTTTTGGGCCTGTGGCTTGAAATCGAAGAAGAGGCCCAATTCCGACTTTCTTTATTTTTGCTCTCTTTTCTTCTTTTATTTCTCTAAAACTAAATTATAAAAATACTTAACTTATTATTAAGAACTAAATTAAGTTATAAAAGCGCAAATTAACTCCCAATAACAATTAACGCACAATTAAGTAATAATTAAGCATAAAATTTTATATTTGGATATTAAATGCTAAAAATGCAAACGATGCCTATTTTTGTAATTTTTATTTTTTGTAAAACAAATTTAATTACTGACAATTGTAGAATTAAATCCTACATGCAAAATGCGACATATTTTTGTATTTTTTTATTAATTTAGCAAATAAACATGCACAGACAAATACAAATAATTATTCAAAATATCACAAAATTGCACACCAAAGAAAAAATCATTTTATTTTTAAATTTTTTGGGAGTAATTCTCATATTGGGCAAAAATCACGTGTTTACAGTTTCCCCGAACTTCTTTAGCAAGATGGACTCGATCTCGTCGTCCTTTAGGTTGTTACCCTTCACTGCAAAAGTGTAAGCAATAACATGCTCATTGGGGTCTGAGGTTCCATTGTATTTCGGAAGGTCTGGCATTCTGAGCTTCTTTGGAATGGGTTTTGGAGTCGCTTCCTTTGGGAACGGCCTTTGTATGAACTTCTTTGAATCCACACCTTTCAGGATCGGGGGTGCGCCCGAAATTTGGTCGACCATGGAGTTGTAGTTCTCGACCTTTTTGTCGTTGGCTTCTATCTTCTTCTCGACTGATTCAATCCTCTTTGTGAGGTCCTCGAGCATCTTTACAATGGCGGGGTCGGCTGCCGACCCATTGTTGCTTGATCTCTCTGGTACCTGCTCAGCTGGGGGAGCCGTCCCCGGTGGTACCGTGCTGGGAGTTTTCTAGTGGCTTTGCAACTGAGCAATCACTAGTTGTTGTGTCTGCAATATTTCAAAAATAACGTGAAGGCTAACCTCTCGTTCTTCCCCAACCGGGGTTTTCTAAGCTTCTTGTTGGTCTCCTTGGTGCACGCTCCTGTTAGTGTGAGGGCTTATATCGACGTGTTGGGCATTGCGTGAGACCGTGTCCATGGGAATTGGTTCTGGTACGTTCTTAGGGTTTCGTGGTGGTGCACAGACACCTGGAACATCCACACCATTTTCTCCATGGTCCTCAAGATTGTTGTTTTCGCCTCCATTTACCGAGTTAGATATTTTGACCTGAAATCAAAGATTTTGGACAAGAAAAAGTGTGAAAGATAACTTGCCTTGTGTAGTAAAACCAGCAAGAAAATAATCACTATTTTTTTTAGCCCCACGGTGGGCGCCAAACTGTTTACTGTAAAAATGGTAATAATAATTAAATTTGATTTAGTGGTTCTAAAAATACGTTATCTATTTTTATGCTAGTTGTTAAGCTGTTGATGCTATGTGAAAAACTTAGAAACGAGATAAGAGTTTAAAATAAGATGTTAACCAAACGGAGTGGCTGTCGATCGGGGCCTCGAGCTTGCTTATTCGGGGCCTCGGGGTCTGGTCTAATGCTCGGCTGAGAGCTGTCAAGGGGTGACTAATAGTTACAATAAATCAATGACGGCTCTTTATGGCCAATAATAAGCAATAAATGATGAACAATAAATTGAACACAATAAATATAAGTAATAAATGAAGTAATGAGATCAAGAGAATATGTTAGAAAGCAGAGAGAATGTTCTTGTGTATTTAGTATTGAGCAACAGGTCGCTACATAATGACAAGGATCCCCTTAATATAAGAGGGAGAATCCCAACATGGTACAAATGCATTAATTACATAGATATGGGGTTGGTACAACCATTTAATGCCTTGATTCGCTTTTCTGACTAGTCCACTAGACTTGGCCAGCTATATGTACGCGCCTTGGGAACTTCAACTTGATCCATCGAGACCACTAAGTCACATTACCTCAGGGCCGGTCGTTACTTACACTACCTCGAAATCGATCACCAAGAACCCTCGGAATTGACCACTGAAAACCCTCGAGATGCCTTGATGATTGTAAAATCGAACCGCCGATTTCTACCGTATACAATAATATTTTCAAACATAAAATCTAAGAATACTAGTGCCTATGGTAGGGTGGGGCGCTGGCCTTTCGGGAGTTCTGTTTTGTGCGCCACAAGTAGCGCCCCACGCTGCATGTGGCGCTACACTATGCATTTTTCCCTTTTCTTCCCATCTTCGCTTCAATTCGCGCACCTTCGTCCCAAATTGCCTTCGAATGATTCCTACACATAAAAATACCATAAATTAGCACAAATCATTATATTACACATCCAAAATTTACGAGACATGAGTAAAATGCGAGGCAATATGCATAAAAATATACATACTTTAAGCCGAATATCATTAGTACATGTGGAATAGAACTCAATATATTAAATTCCCTTGTATCAAATGTATTAAGACTATAAATAGAGGACAAACATAAAAAATAATATGGAATGAAATACAAGTAAACATTTTATAAAATGAAACATTATAGAACTTAAATTTTTAAGCAAACCTTTTTATTTTAGGCGGAAGCTCCTATTGCTGACATTATGGTTTGTCGCCATATATATATTCGTGGAGTCTAAGCACCTCTCGCATTGGCTAGGTGTCTCCACTGCAATGCCATGTGATTTTGATAATTGCTAGTAATAGGAATTTCAATCAAGGATGACTATGTAGTCGTCATGTCCAAACCTGTTGTGACCATAGTCCTATACCGGCACGTGTAGCTTCGAGTATTGACCTCTTTTGACCAATAACTTCTCATCTATCTAAGGATACTTTTAAAATATTTGTATATTATTTGGTACTTGTGACCCTTTTCATAAAAATTTGGCACCTTTGGCCCTTTCATAGTAGTTGGCACCTTTGTCCCTTAAACGTAATATATAAATTAGGCTAAATAGCCACAAATATTTCCTTTTAACTTTATAAAACCTTTGCATTTAACCTTTGAAAGCCACAAAGTCATATCAACATTCATGGAAACCTTAACTTTATAAATATTTTTATTTGAAAACTTGAACATATATACCATTTGATCATGTAAAGTATTACTTGTGTGACTACATCATTTTAAAAAGAAACATGGAAAGTGTATAACTACTTATCACTCACAATCATATGCTAATAATTTAAAAGCCATTTTGTCATAAAGACATGATTAAAAGACATGATTTGGATACATGGAAAAATCTAGGAATAACGATTACATGGAAAAGTGTTTAGCCGAACATATCGTCCCTAGTGGTACTACGACATTCGACCGCTCTTACAACGGTAATCTACAAGAATATAAGTTACTTTAACCACTATTAGCAAGTATGTCCATGTTTTTGGTCACTTAGATATTTTATCAAATACCTAGTGTGCGTAAATACCTAGTGTGCGTAAAATAGTGGTGTTTCTTCACCCAAGCTACCATATTCTTTACCACAATTACACTACAACCACCCTTAGGCAACCAACAATATCCATTAGCACAAGTACAACCAATAATCCACTTCCAACCATCCAATTTCATCAATTATAATATTTTACATTCTCTACAACACCCATTAACCTAAATTAACAACTTATGGCTTCTAATCATCATTCCTTAAATTTCAACACTCAATTCCTGCTCATATGCTCACTATTGTTGTCCATGCATGTGAGATTAACGATGTAGAATTACCAGAAAATCTAGCAACTCTTTCAATTGAGCTCTTGAAGTGATTTCTTGAGAATCTATGCATTCCATGTGCAGAAGATGTCAATTTGTATATAAAATTGATGGATTATAACACTAAAATTATGGGAAACACATATCTTAAAGGTGGGAGGAGCTAGGGGTCTTGAGAGAATGGAGAAGAGCTCCAGGAATTGGCCAAGAAGAGTGGGGCAAATGAGCCCCGAAACGACACTTTAAAGGTTTAAAGGGTAGTGTGCCACCCTGATGTGTCGCGCAGGCATTGGCACGCTCTACGCCAACTTTCGCGTCCATGGCCAATACTTCACTATTTGCTGAAAAATCTGGAGGGCATGGCTCGCCATGGCTTGTGCGACGCATGGGTCATGGCATGCTCCCAATTGTCCAGCTTATCTCCCTATATTACCTTGCCATGGTACCACTCTGAATTCACTTCCAAACCTTCATATGAGTGTGATACAGTTCATATAGCATCATCCTTGTTCGTAATCATTCATGGCATGCAAAATATGATTGGAGAGAGGATTTTTACCTACAATCATTGAGTAAATAGTTTTAATTAATTTTCAACTCTATTTTATTATTATACCTGATATTTAACATTAAATTTATGAGAAATTGGACTCGAATTTAAAAATAAAATACATATATAGACTCGTGGGGTTATGGGTAGTCAAGATCTACCCTTCGACTCAGGTTTTGACCGGGCGGGCCGAGGTTGATGTGTGGGGAATTATGTAAAGATCATAGATTTATTAATCGTAATTGGTTTTTCTTGCATTATTTGATAATATTAAGTCATTTTTTGTTAGATTTGAGCTGTGCGGAAGCGAATATTAAGAAAAAGGCTATTTTTGAGTGTTGATTTGGCCTAGTTGAGGTAAGTATCTTCTCTACCTTTGTGTGGAGGAACTACCCTTTAAGATTTGGGTTGATTGTGCCAATTGAAGTATGCAAAAAATGTGTACACGAGGTGACGAGTGTGTACACATGCTTATATGTAGTATTTGACCGGTTTAGACTCTTAGGTTACTTATAAAAACTTAATTGAAGTTAATATTAATTGTTCTATGTTTTGTTGCCAATTTCATTCTTACATGCATTAATTGAAGTTATTATTATATGTTCTAGTTCCCATTGTCAAAGTTACTCCTATATGCACTTATTGTAGTTGTTGTTACATGCTATTCTTTTCATTATTGAGTTATTCTCATGCATTTAGATGTAGTTTCTATTCTATGATATCACTTTCATTGTTTAGCTTATGTTATGCACTTGGAGTGAAAGTTGCCATTTCTTAGAAATACCTTCTTTTGTGAGCTATTGAAATTGTAGTTGTGAAAGTTAATAATACATTGAGTTTGAAGTTATCAAGATATCTTTCCTTGTTGAGTTATTTTTTATTCATTTTGTTATTATGGAGATTTTTGTACACATTGTCATTGAGCCGTAGACTATATGTTGTGGTAATATCGCTATTGTTGATTTTTGGCAATGTTGTGGCATATGGGCACGTGTGGTGCAAGTTGATTATTTTTTTGTGATATTGATGCGCATACGGCGGTATAAGGATAGGGGTTGATGTGCATGCGGCGAGATAAAGTGGGATTTATACGTATGTTGCTAGTAAGGGATTTACTTGATGCCATGCGGTAAGATAAAGGGGTTAAAGCGCGTGTAGCTATTTCAGAAAAAATGTTTTAAAAAAATTAAATGCAAGGCTCACGCGGTGATATAAGGGAGCTTGTCATTATGACTTGTGAAGTGTGAATATGAGGCGTGGTACCTCAGTATGATTCTTATTGTACATTCTAAGTTGGAAAGGCTTGATGATTTGAATAGTTGTCGTTCTTGTTTCCTTATTATTCCATTAGTATTTTGATTGTAATTGGTTACTTGTTGTGTTATCACATGTACTCTCTTATTTCCATTTGTTGTTTCATTCCTATTGTTATCCCTGTATTGATAAATTACTTTATTGTCCTTTAAATGGCTTTATCTCCCGTTATTGGATTTTGAGATCAAACTGGGTATGTTGTTGTTGTATCTCCCGTTATTGGATTATATTATATTTTGTTCAAATTTCTTTTGTCTAGTAGGTATCTTGACCTGGCCTCTTCACTAATCTACCGAGGTTAGACTTGATACTTATTGGATACCATTGTGGTGTACTCATACTACACTTCTGCACATTTTTGTGCAGATCCAGGTACATCCACTCGAGCCGTATGCTAGTGATTTGATTAGTTACTTTGGAGACTTCAAGGTATATATGCTTGACGCTCGCATGCCTCAAAGTCACCTTCTGCCTTTGGCAGTATTACTGTTTATTTTCAGTTCAAAACAATATAGTATTTAGAGATTCTACGTGTACTTCTGTTATAGCTTATGACTCAGCTCTATTGGTTTTGGGAGATATTTGATAGTTGTATCGTTTTGGTTTTATTATGATAGTTTAATAGTTTAATTTGGTATTTAAGTTGTTATTTCTGCTAATTTTTAATGTATATTAAGCTTACCTAGTCTTGGAGACTAGGTTCCATCATGACATTCAAAGGTGGAAATTTGGGATCGTGACACACCTTCCCCTTGAGATAACTTGAACCCTTACCTAGAATCTCAACTATTTCGCAGACCATAATTACAGTGTACATTACATAGTGTAGTATAGGTGTCCTAGTATACCTTAAATACTAGGTGACGACTCTAAACCTTAAATAACATTGTAGAGTACTATAAGTTGCATTTTGTTTTGACTCGTGCAAAATGGAGTGCAACAGTTACTATTGGTAATGATGGGGTATTGAGGCTACATGGTTGGATCTGTGTTTCAAATATGGATGAGTTGTGAGAGTTGATTTTTGAGGAGGCCCAAAGTTTGTGGTATTTCATTCATTCAGGGGCCGCGAAGATGTACCATGATTTGAGGCATCACTATTGATGGCAGAGGATGAAGAATGATATTGTTGGGTATGTTGCTCGGTGTTTGAACTATTAGCAGGTGAAGTAAGAGCATCAGTGACCTGATGGTTTGCTTCAGAGGCTTGATATTCCGGAGTGGAAGTTGGAGCATATCACTATGGATTTTATAGTTGGACTTTTACGGACCTTGAGGAAATTCGATATAGTATGGGTCATTGTGGACAGACTGACTAAGTCTGAACACTTCATTCTAGTCATGACTACATATTCTTCAAAGCAACTGGCTCGAATTTATATTTGGGAGATTGTTTGACTTCATGATGTGCTTGTGTCTATTATCTCGGATCGAGGCACTCAGTTCATATGGCATTTGTGGAGAGCAGTGCAATGAGAGTTAAGCACATAGGTCGAGCTGAGTAAGACATTTCATCCAGATACGGACGGGCAGTCCAAGTACACTATTCAGATTTTGAAGGACATGTTACTTGCCTGTGTCATTGATTTCAGAGGTTCATGGGATCACTTATACCACTAGCAGAATACGCCTACAACAACAGCTATCAGTTGAATATCCAGATGGCTCCTTATGAGGCCTTATATAGGAGACAGTGTCGTTCTTCAGTTGGTTGGTTTGAGCCTGGGGAGGTGTCACGACAAAACTCTCGCCGGAGCCGCGATGACGCGTAACGCCACATACCAGGCCAGCCAACAGTTCACATAATAGCTAAGAATTTTGATAAACATGGTTTAATAAACTTAACAGCGGAAATATTATAATTATCTAATGAAAACAATAACAATACTGATATAACCATCCCCAAAATATGGTGCCAAGGAGTACATGAGCACTATTGAGTATCAAAATATAAATCAAATCCTTAGTACAACTGTTTGGACAATAGAACAGTAATGAGAAAAATGAAGGAAAGAGAATCAAGGTC
The DNA here is from genome assembly GCF_000715075.1 of Nicotiana tabacum. Lineage (NCBI taxonomy): Eukaryota > Viridiplantae > Streptophyta > Magnoliopsida > Solanales > Solanaceae > Nicotiana > Nicotiana tabacum. The sequence continues at coordinate 54,854,886 of NC_134089.1, read as the reverse complement.
AGCGGGTGGCATAACAACTACCTCGAAGTCTCCAAGCACAGTTACTAGCACGACTATAGCAATCACCGCGTCCAAATGTACCTGAATCTGTATACGAAGTGCAGAGTGTAGTATGAGTATAATCGACCCTATGTACTTAATAAGTAACAGAACTAACCTTGGGCTGAAAGTAGTGACGAGCTCAAAAGAAGACAGTCAAAACCAATATAAATGACAACACGATGAGAATAGCAATAAGTAACTCAAAGTAATCAATTATCAAAATCTGCTCGTCCATATTACAGGAATTTAGACATACTTTCAAGTATAATAATTAAATCCCAACACTGATAAGAACATGTCAGTTATAGCTAGCATGAGAAATGATACATCTCTAAGCCTACATGTCAAATAGGCATGTCAAGTGAATTGTTTCAAGGTAGTATCCTTAAGTACTCTCACTCACATCACTCTCTAGCTGTTTATCTCAAATGCCCACCTCATCACACACATACACAATCACTCAGCATTGTATGGGTGCCTGGCATCAATGCCCCTCACCAAAGCACATGTATATATATATCATTGTGTCAGCGCTCACTACTGGTATGTCAGATTCCGGAGGAGAGGATCCTACACAAGCTTTAATCAAAGCCTATAAGGCCTGCTGCAACGTGCAACCCGATCCACATAATAATAATAATAATAAATAAAAAGCCAATATGGCCGACTGCAGCATGTAGCCCAATCCACAATGACACTCTCAACACGAATCTAAGTCCCACCTCAGCCATCAACCTCTCAAGTCTTAAAGGCTCACAATCTCATACTCACTCAGCCTAACAACACCACATATGGTAAAAATAATGATAACATGCACTATAACAATGAATGAAGAGCAGAGACTATGATATGCAAATAAAGAATAATGACTGATTGTATAATTAAAGTTTAATCAGATGACCTAAAACAACAGAAATAGCCTCATCAGGTCTTAATCGAATAACTACATAGCCTAATATGATTTCTAACACGAATCATGGCTCAATTAATCTAACAAGTAGGGAAAATATGGATTAAACAAGACATGATAGAAACATAATACAAAAGTCAACCTGGATCATGATTACCCCGGTGCATGCCCACATGCACGTCACCTAGGATGTGTGTCACCTCCACATATCACAAATAACATGGTTCCCAGGTACAAATACCTTCAATTCCAAGTTTAGAAATGTGAATTACTTCAAAATGCGCAAATCAATACTCCAACAAGCCTTTCATATGCGAGTCGGCCTCCGAACGACTCGAATCTAGTCACAAATAACTTAATATCATGAAATAATGCCGTAGGAAACAACTTCAAACAATAAAGTTTCAATTTTTTCCAAATCAAAAGGTCAACCCCGGGCCAGCACCCTAAAGCCCGATTAAACTCACAAAACCAAACACTCATTCAATTACGAGGTCAACCATACCAATTTCATCTAATTCAGACTTCGATTCGACCTTCAAATCCTCAATTTTCACTTTAGGAAGTTTTTACTAAAGTCCCCATTTCTTCACTTTAATTAGCCATTTAAATGCTAAAAACAAATATGGAATCATGAAATAATATAAAATCAAAGTCAAAAACATTATCCGATCCAAATCTTGAAAATGCCCTCCAAAACCGAGCTCTCTAATTCAAAATGTGATATAATAACTCTAACCCTCGAAATGGAATTTAAACATTTTGTCCATGTGTTTCCCTTTCGCGACACGATCGTGAAATACAAAGTTCACCAACTACTCAATCCTCTTGCACAAACGTGATAGATTCACTGTGAATGTGATGCCCAATACCCCAAAGCTACGCGATCGCAGACCTAACCACGCGATCGGGAAGAATAAACGTGTGAAATCCTTAGGCTCTCCTTTACTTCTATGCAAACGTATCTCCTCACTCTCGTTTGTGATGAACAAACACTCCCAGGCTTCACGAACGCATCCTCCTTTTTGCAAACGTGAAGTACAAAGACCCACCTGGCAGCAATAACTCTACGCGATCGAGATCGCGACCCACTCTTCGCGATCGCAAAGAAGGAAACTAGAAGTACAGATTCACCAGTTCCTCGAGTCCAAAACATGGTCCGACAACCATCTGAAACACCACTGGGCCCCCGTGACCCTATCCAAACATACCAACAAGTCCTAAAACATGATAAGAACTTACTTGAGGCCTCAAATCTCATCAAACAACATCAAACTTACGAATCGCACCCCAATTCAAGCTTAATGAAATAATGAACTTCCAACTTCTAAAACTAATGCCGAACCATATCAAATCAACTCCAAAATGACTCAAATCTTGCAGGAAAGTCCCAAATGAGACAACGGACCTATTCCAACTCCCGAAACCAAAATTTGAACCCATTATCAATAAAGTCAACTCTCGGTCAAACCTCTCAATCTTCCAAACTTTCCAACTTTTGCCAATTCAAGCCAAAACAGCCTGCGGACCTCCAAATCCAAATCCGGACATACACCTAAGTCCAAAATTACCATACAAAGCTGTTGGAACAATCAAAACTCCATTCCTTAGTCGTCTACATAAAAATCAAACTCCGGTCAACTCTTTTAACTTAAGCCTTCAACCTTGGGACTAAGTATCCTAATTTAGTCCAAAACTTCCCCAAAATCAATCCAACCACCCCGGAAAGTCACGTAACCACAAAGAAATATAGAAGAGGCAATAAATAGGGGAGAACAAGGCTACAATACACTAAATAACTGGTCGGGTCATTATAGGAGGCTAGGTTGTTGGGAACTTATTTGGTCCACTACTTTGGGGAAGGTGAAGTTGATTCAGGAGCGACTTTGTACCGCGTAGTCCAGGCAGAAGAGTTATACTGACAGAAAGGCTTGTGATACTACATATACGGTGGGTGAGAAGGTTCTACTTAGAGTTTCGCCCATGAAAGGTGTGATGAGGTTCAGAAAGAAGGCAAGTTGAGCCCTAGGTATATTGGACCTTTTGAGGTGCTTGAGAGAGAGGGAGAGGTAGTTTACAACCTTACCTTGACACCATTCTCTCGGGATTTCACCTAGTGTTTCATGTTTCTATGCTCCAAAAGTATTATGGGGACCCGTCACATGAATTGGACTTTATCGCAGTGCAGTTTGACGAGGATTTGACTTATGATGTGGAGTTGGTGGCCATTTTGGATCGGTAGGTGAAAGTTAAGGTTGAAGAATATAACATCGGTGAAGGTTCATTGGAGAGGTCAGCCGCTCGAGGAGGCTACCTAGGACACCAAGTAGGAGATGCGGAGCAGATATCCTCACCTTTATGAGACTCTAGGTATGATTTTAGACTCGTTCGAGGATGAACGTTTGTTTAAGAGAGGGAGAATGTAAGGACCAAACCAGTTATTTTGAGTATTTCATCCATGTTTCCCCTATTTGATGTTTTATATATATGTATTTATAGTTACGTGACTTTTCGGGGAGGTTGATTTAGTTCCAGAGAAGTTTTAGGGTGAATTGAGACACTTAGTCCCAAGGTTCGAAGCTTAAGTTGTTAAAGTTGATCGGAGTTTGACTTTTGTATAGACAACTCCGGAATGGAGTTTTGATGGCTCAAATAGCTTCTTATGGTGAGTTTGTACTTATATGTATGCTCGAATTTAGATTTGGAGGTCCGTAGCTGAGTTTGGTAATTTTTGGCAAAAGTTGAAGGTTAATAGGTTTGACCCAGGGTTGACCTATGGATATCGGGTTTGGATGTTGGTTCCAGGAGTCAGAATAGGCCTCTTATGTCATTTGTGACTTGCATACAAAATTTGAGGTTATTCGGAGTTGTTTAGGCTTGTTCGGCGTTAGTTTTGAATTTGGAAATTTGGATTAGTTCCTTAGGCTTGAATTGAGGTGTGCGTCATGTTTTTTATGTTGTTTGGTGTGATTTGAGGACTTGAGTAGGTCCGTGTTATATTTTGGGATTAGTAGGTATGATTAGACGAGGTCCCGGGGACCCCGTGGGTGTTTCAGATTGAGTTCAAGCCATTTTTGGATTGGTTGTATTGTAGAAGGTTAATATTTCTAGTGTTTTCGCATTGGGGGGGGGGGGGGGGGGTTATCCGCAGATGCGGTCGTTTGAGTGTAGATGCGAAGGGGGATGCTGGTAGAGGAAGTCCGCAGGTGCGGACTATGGGGCGCAGGTGTGCAGCCGCTAATGCGGCCAGTTGTTCACAAAAGCGTACTCGCAGGTGCAAAGGAACGATCTACAAAAGCGGATGGTCGGGGGATCAGGTTTTTGAAGATGCGGCGTCGCAGGTGAGACTATATGGACCACAAGTGCTATTTTGTTGGAGAATCTTTATATTCGAATGGTTTGGTTAGTTCTCTCATTTTTGGAGTTGTAAAGCTCGGTATACGACAATTTTTGTATTGCTTTTCATCACAATTGAATGGGTAAGCAATCTCTACTTAATTTTGGTGTTAGTTATTGATTACACATTGATTTACACCTAATTTATACGAATTTAAGGTGGGATTTAGGGGGTATTTGAACTATGTTATTGGAGAGTGAGATTTGATAATTTGATTTGTGGTTGGAATTGGATACACATATATTTAGACTCATATCGGAATGGGTGATCAGAATTTGTGAGTTTGGTCGGGTTTTGGAATGCGAGCCTGGGATTGAGTTTTTGGGTTGACTTTTTGATTTTAGTTAAAGATCTTAGCTTTATTATTTGAATTTGTTTTCTATGGCTTTTATTAATGTTATTACGTTATTTTGGCTAGATTCGACTCGTTCCGAGGTTGATTCACGCGGGAAGGGCTTCCTAGAGTACTGATTTAGCTTGCTTGAGGTAAGTATCTTACCTAAACTTGGTTGAGGCACTAGTTGCCCGAGTTATTTCTGATAGCTTCGTGTTATATGTAGTGCACGTGTGTGTGGATTGATCCCATGTATGTGCACCGGGGTATTATTCATGCTCGAGTTAGTGCTTAGGCTATGATATGCCTTGATTTGATTGTTAAGCCTCATGCTATGATGTTCCTCCTATTTGTACGCCTTTTGTGAGCTATTTGTACCATATTTGAGGTTACATTGAGGTTACTCTCCTAATTGAACCTGACAATTGCTACTCTCGTAATGTATTTGTCAGATTGAGCTATGATAGCACACTTTGCATATCCATACACCTTATAATATCATTTATACTAGTCCAGGAGTATGAAATTTGATATTCATTAATCAGGTACATGTATTCTTGTATATTCGCTTTCTATGTGATATGATCTGGATAATAGCATGTGATCATGCTGGACGAATTGTGATTACTGGCACGCAAGTTGTTCGTGCGATTGATATTTTTGGCACGTGAGTTGTCCGTATGGTTGATATTATTAGCACGTGAGTTGTCCATGCATCACGTGAGTTGCCCCTGCAATGTGTGGGTATGGATCCATCCTCCTAAGGTTACCCTCTCATGTTCCTTCTTGATGGTGTACACATGGTTATTGAGGAAAACATATCAATGGTTTGGTACGGCTATGGAAATTCTGAGGAAAAGCTGGACAATGTTTGATTTGGTTATTTCATTTCATCTTTACTTGCAATTTTCTTAGTTGTTTACCTGATTTATTTGCAGAGGATGTTAGGAGATTATGTGCACCAAGGTGGTTCTTTCTGAGATTTATAACCTACTCTTATTACTGTTCTGTACTTTTTGAATTCATAAAATGTATAGGTGATTAGTAAGTATCACTTATAATTCTTGTTTCTTTTACCTCGCCTATGTTAGTTATGATACTTGTTGAGTATACGAGGTCAGTTATGCTCATACTACACTATGCAGTTAATTGTGTAGATCCAGGTGTTAGACCTAGTTATCAGTAGCGGAGTTTGCTTGCTGAGTTACCCGAGAGACGAGGTAGAGCTGCATTTCGACAGTAGTCTTGGCATGTCTTTTCTCTTATATTTGTGAGCACGTGATTTTTGTTTCGCGCGACAATCGCTCCAAAAGAAATAAAAAATAATAACAATTGGTCCTGCTGTACAATTTTTGGATTTTTACATGGCACTTTGTTAATTATTTATGATTTTTGCCCATTTTATTTTTATTAAAACAAAATACAAAAAAAATGTATGTGTCATGCATAATTTGAACCGTAATCCGGTTGTTAAATAGAAAATCATAAATAGGCATCTTTGTCCGTGATTTTGTTTTGTTTGATTTTACCTGTTTTAAAATATTTTAATGTGTGTGCAAATAATTGTATTAAGTGTTTATTTAATTTTAATTTGATTTACTTAGGTTTTGTTTTTAAAATAAAGAAGAAAATAAAATAATAAAAAAAAATCTTTTTCGGACTTGGGCCAATTTTAAACAAATTGGCCCAAACAAACTCAGCCCAAAAACCAGGCTTGCCCGGTCCGTGACCTGCCTACCCCTAGCCATCCAAACGACACCGTATAATCCAGTATGATCTGGGCCGTTGATCTCAGATTGATCAACGGCCAAGATCTCACACCTCATAACCCACTAATGAACCCGACCCGTTCCACCCGAACCAACCTCGACCCCTACTAAGCCAAACGACACCGTTCCACTTAAGCCCTCAGTTCCAGACCGTAGATCTAGATTGATCTAACGGTTGAGATCAAGCCATCCACCCCGTATAAAAACCCTTCCCCCTTCACCCCGCGCCCTAATCCAAACCCCCTGCCTTAGGTCGTCTTCACCAGACCCCAACCCTCCAAACCCTAGCCGCCCCTGCATACCTTCGCCATGAAAGCCGGCAGCATGGACGCCGGTGACCCTGCCCTTAACACCATAGATGCTCCTCATCGTCCTGAACCCAAATCCACCAACCACACACCTCGAATCCCATCCCACCTTCTCGAATCTTCATTTGAAGATTCGAGTCAAAACTCGATCTACCCCGATCTGCCCTAAATTCATACCAGGCAGTCCCCGGACCCCCCTCGTGACCAAACCATGCTTGGTTTGGTCCGAATCTGACCAGGGAAGCATGAATCCCAGATCTAATCTTTGAAACCTTAGGGTTCCTTGTCACTGGTCCGTATCTCGTTTAAACCAAAAGATTAAGGTCTAATGGACCTTAATCGAAGTGTTTCTCATCTATGTTTTGAGTCCGTTCAGACTAATCGAAACACTTCGATTAAAGTCCGTTCAGCCTTAAGAAAGGTCTGTCCGAATCCAAGTTAAGGCTTTTGATTTTTCGAGATTTAAGGTGAGTTTTGCTTTTCTTTTCTTATTTCTGTTAGTCCATGTTCGTTTAAAAGGTCTGTTCATGTTTTGTTTTAATTTGTGTTTTGAGTTTTATCGACTGTGTCCTGTCCACCTTGCCTGAACCTTTGTTGTTTGATTGAGTTTCTTCTTCTACTTGTTCTGATAATGTGTATGTATGTATTTGTTGTGCAATTAGTTGAATTTCAAATTTGAACTGATTAACTGATTCCTCGGGTACAATTCTGCTTAGTCAATACAATTCGAATCATGTGTCCTATACTGTTAAATGTCTGATTTTGGTTTCGATTGTATGTGTTATAACTAATATAGTCGAGTCGACATGTGTCGTCAATTAGTTTCAGATGTTTGAACAATAAACAAATCGATCTGCTTCTGTTGAGCATTGTCTGAATCAGTTAGGAATTGAATTTAGCTACTTATAGTTGTTAATCTGAATCAGAAATATAAAAAGATTGGTTTTGTTTAGTTGCAGTCAGAATTGGAGGGCATGTGCACTTGTGCACAACATGGGCATAAAGGCCTTTGTTACATTTAAAATAGTTTGACAGCATATGCTGTCAGATTATACCATGCTGCCCACATCCTGCTTTAGTTTAGAAATATTAAACCTCACTTAAAAGGAAAGTCTGCCAGGGAATATCATGGGAGTTTGTTCTTATTTAAATAGTAAGTGGAATCTGAAAATAGGAGAGCACATGGGAGGATGTTCTGATTTGTGTAAAACAGGCTGTTAAAGGGGTGATGGGAGGCTTATAAGAGGGGGGATACAGACATAAGAGGAAAAAGAGAGAGTGGAACTGGACATTTTTGAGAACTAAGTTCTGAAAGACAGAAAACTGGAAAAGAATTCTCTTTGATAACACAGACAGGCAGAATTAGAAATTACATTTTTTTATTTGCTGTTTTGATTTCACTAAATCTTGACTTGTTTGTGCAACACTGATTCTTCTCAAATCCCAACTGAGTCTGCTTGGTTGTTGTTGTTTTACTCGGGAACTTGGTCTAGTTGGGGTCTTGATCCCACTCCAATTGTTTCGTGAGTTGTTGCTGCTGCTATTCTGTTTCCTGTTGCTGCTGCTATTCTGTGTCCTGCTGCTACTGCTAATTCTGTTTCTTGCTGCTGCTGATTTCCCTGTCTTCTTCCTCTTCTACTTTGCATTTTCAGTATTTCCAGGTACACATCTCGAGTCTCACATTGGTGTAGCTGATTGTAACATTGAAAAGCATGAATAGAAAGATTTGAAGGAGTTACAATCACCTGTTATTTACTGACTGCCTCTTCATAAATGTTGTTAAGTTGTGTAAATTTTAGTTTATAGCTAATAGAGAATACATTGGTAAGTTTGTACTTAAGTAAAGTTTATGTTAATCTGAAACTGCGGTATTTGATTCGTTTAGTTAGCATACAGGATGTAAATACGATCCATGGAATGTGACACTATTTATACAATTGTTAAACTTAAACTCATTCTTTTAGCATGTTTGAATAGGTAGGGGCAAATGGCTGTTAAATCTAGCCAAATATAATACAGTTTTGAATCATCCAGTTTCGATTTCTTTAGGCAATTTATAGGACTAGTTTTGAACATCATCAGTAACATCTTTTAATAAGGAACTCTATTAATCCTGTTTAAGCAATTTGATTTAGATTCGACTTAAGGATGTTGTCGGATTATGTATTGCATTTCATCAATCTCATATGTAATTTCTTTGTTCAACCAAAGCATTTTCGTAAGGTATGACGTCTTTTCACTTTATAAGTAATTAATCTGAAATTGATAGGAGTCCGGTTTAGGCCAAAGCATATACTTCGATTAGCATACATCTTTCTTTCTTCTATTTCTGGAAACAAAATAATAGAAATGTAGTCACTTTAGGATATCCTCTTCTAAAATAATGAGACGAGCCTCGCTAAATAAAAAATGCAAATTGCGGGGCCCTCAACAACTAATCATAATATTTAGAATTCAGGCTAGGCCGTTTAGTGAATCTCATGGCCTTCTCAAAAAATAATAACGCGTTAGACTCTTTAGGCGCGGCTTAATTAAATCATATTCTTAAATTCGGGTGCACATTGATGTGACCCAAATCCAAATCTCAACGAAGTCAAAATGTGTTGACGATCACGGGCGCATTGATTGTGACGTGGTTCGAGATGCATTTTCACGACGTTGCAATTCTATAAAAATAAGTGATAATGATAAAAGCAGTTTAAACTTAATAAAAGCACGTAAGTCATAACATGTATTTAAATCAGATATTTAGCCATTATAACAATTTAAGCGACCGTGCTAGAACCACGGGATTCGAGGGTGCCTAACACCTTCCCTCGGGTTAACAGAATTCCTTACTTAGAATTTCTGGTTCGCAGACTTCATTTGGAAAAGTCGAAAATTTCCTCGATTTAGGATTCAAGATAAACCGGTGACTTGGGACACCAAAAGCCAAACCTTTCCCAAGTGGCGACTCTGAATTAAATAAATAATCTCATTTCGAATATTGTCACTTAAATTGGAAAAACTCCCCTCGCGCATTTATCCTTCGGGGCGGGCGCGCAAAAAGGAGGTGTGACAGCTCTGGCGACTCTGCTGGGGACGATTTACCCAGAACCACTGGTTCAGGGTTCAAGAATTCGAGCTTAGAATAATTGTTATATTTGGCTTTATTATCTGATCTTTATTACATGTTTTTGCATAACATGCTAAATGTTGTCTTTTACCGCTTTGATATTATCTGAACTGTATATAAACTGTGCCGAAACCCTTCTCTTCTTACCTCCGGAGAGAAGCTCGCTGGTCGAGACTCCCTATTCTGTTAGTGTCAATACCTGAAATAAGAAAGAGGTCGGACAAGTTACAAAGCCGGACGATCTCGCGGGTCCCTGGTACGTAGCCCCCTCCTCGACTCGAGTTGTCCGCTCGGGTACACAGTCTAGAACAAATACCCAGGTTATAAACCTAGTATAACGTAAACTTCATGCCGGATCCCTAGTAGGAACGTTTATTTGCATCATGTTGCATTTTACTTAGGGGGCTCAACACAGGGGTTGGGTCCGTCTAGGACAGGCAACCTGAAATGAGAAGACCATCCTGCTGCATTCCTACCTGTTTTGCGCATTTATTTGCTTCAGTTCCGCATGCTGACCGGTTTCTAAAAAACGAAAAATAGCAGCGTAGAGAGATAATTACTTATTTTGGAAAAATAAAACCAATGTCCAAGTAGTGTCGAAACCTCGCCGGAATTTTTCTAAAAAAAAAGAGAATAAAAACAAAATTTGTCTTCTTAGTTTGAGTTATTAAAAAAAAATATAAAAATTTTTCTTTTTTTTTATCCCTTCCAAAATCAAAAAAAAAGAGAAGGTATTTATTTAAAAGTAAAAATAAAACGGAAATTCATAATTCAAAAAAAATGTTGTCTCTTTCGTAGTACCCCTTTTATAAATTCAGACTAATAGTCCAAATATTTCCTAAAAAAAAATATTTTCTTTAGTCTTTATCTCTTTGCAAAAGAAAAAAATATAATAAAATACGTATTCTTGATTTCTAGGTTTATTTGATTTTTTCTATTTACGAAATTCCAGAACTACGCCGGTTTGATTCTCACCGGATGTGAGATACGTAGGCAACCCTCGTCGTGTTCAACCCCATTTCGCTAAAATAGCCATAATCAATAAATAAATAAAATAAAAAAAAAGAAAAAAAAGAAGATGTGTCAATTTTTAAAAGAGTCATAAATAAGTCAGGTGATGCTGTTTTGTCATAAATAGCCGAATGTTTCCGAAAAAGGGACGCCGGAAGGCTGACTTTGCATAAACAGCCACCTTTGGGTCTTGTTTAGTATTTTTGTCCAGTTGACCCGCACGGCCTTAAAATCTTCGTCCTCAAAGTGTTTAAAAGCCGTGTTCAAAACTTGATCCCCTTTGTAAAATATTTTTGAGTCAAAGTCATTTTTGTTGAAATCACCTTAATAAATGTGCAGGATGAGCACGATGCAAAATGAACATTTTTCAATAATGACCAAAATCCCTGTCAAGTTACGGCTATGGTGGAATGATCTAGGTGCTGAAGGACAAAATGAGGTCAAGAAATATCTGAAAGGTCTTGTGGGTCTGTTGGAAATCCAGCCTCGGGGAGATATCATAAGAGCTTTGGTTACCTATTGGGACCCGGCGCACAATGTTTTCCATTTCTCTGATTTTGAACTCACCCCGACTTTGGAAGAAATGGCCGGATACATCAGGAATACTGAACTTCCCTTGAGGCAAAAATACTTGGTCGCCCCAAGAGTTGTCACGGTACATAGGTTCCTAGATTCATTGAAGATACCTAGAACAGTCCACAACCCGGATCTGGCAGCCGGATTTTGTACTCCATGCTTCATATATGATAGGTACGGTCATGAGGGGGGATTCAATAATCCAATCAACAAACTGTGCAGCAAAGGAGTTCGTCAGAAGTGGGACAAGCACAGACGGGTAGCGTTCATGATGATGTTTCTGGGCCTTCTGGTATTTCCAAGGAAAGACGGAAACATTGATTTGAAGATATCCGGGGTCGTCAGCACTTTACTCACGCAAAGTGACAGTACTCTCGCGCCTATGGTGGTATCTGACATCTTTCGAGCTCTTACAGCTTGTAAAGCTGGGGAAATTTCTTCGAAGGTTGTAACTTGCTCCTACAGATATGGATGACCGAGCACCTCTGCCATCATTCCGAGATTTCGAGCCATGGTTCCCCGGAAAAGACTTGCATAGAAGAATCTTACACGAGAACCAAAGAGATCAGTTTGCCCAAAGGAGTCCTGGCATGAACCTCGTTCTTTCAAGCTCTTACTGCCAGCCAAATACAATGGACACTAGGATGGTTGCCTGTTGATGAGATCCTATATATGTCGGCAGCTAAAACTTATTTCTTACTGATGGGGCTTAAGAGCATTCAACCTTACGCACCCTGCCGAGTTTTGAGACAGTTCGGAAGATGCCAGACAGTACCTCATGAGGAAGATCTTAGCACTCAAGCAATTGAGATAAGTCCTAACGGACAATTCCCAGAAGCAAAGATTCGCCAAATCTGGAGTGAGTGTCAATATTTGAAATCAGATACTTGCGTGCGGGATCGAGCCAAAGGAGAGACAGCGCCAGGTTACCTTGCATGGTATAGAAGGGAATTTGAGCATGAAAGGCCGGCTAAGAGACCCCACATCCGAAATTTCACCGAATCATCGCAAAGGCAGTGGGATTGGTTAGCAAAGGAAAGAGGCTATTGCGCCGAAATCAGCAGGTTAAAGCAATAAGTAGAAGGCTTGAAATATGAGCACAACGTGCAAGCTGCTACCAATCTGGGAGAGCGGAACAGGTTAATTCAGGAAAACGAAATGCTCAGAGCCCAGATCAAACAGATAAGGGTGAATGCAGATAAGCAGCCAAGGCGTCGATCAGACGAGCAGCTGATAAAAAGGTTAAAAAGTGAAATCAGGGAATGGCAAGATGGTTTGGAGAAATATGAAAACGTCATAGCGGAGCTCAGGGCACAGTGGGATACAAGAACAGATAAGCATCGCCGATATTTGAATCAATTGGAAGGCGACCACGAGAAAACTGTTGCTAAAATAAAGAGAGAGATGGCTGCACTTGAGATCAAAGCAGCTAATCAGGCCAAGGATTTCCAAATTGAGAGAAGATACTGGTACGACTCAATAGCCCAGATGAAGTTGGAAGTACGGCGACTGAAGCATCAGCATATACAGGATACTCAAGTATTCAAGATATGTAGCGATCAGATAAAACGCCTACTCGTAGAGAAGAAGCAAACCAGAGATAGGATCAAGGCCATTGCCCATGCCATCACCAGACGATGTCTACGATGTGAGAACATGTCCAGCGTTACCGTCCTCTCGGCAGTGATGGGTTATGTCAAGCAGACTATGCATGAGCTGGAGCAACTTGAGAGGGATATCACGCCTAGGACCGCGGCGAGGCCGAACGATGCCCCGCGGACACCAATTTTCAAAACCATAATGCACTCATAAGTCAAGCCTGTATCTTAGCATCTTCTGCCTGTTTTTCCATCAGGGTGATTTTTAGTCTATTTTGAGTCTAGGTTTATTTTCAAAGTTTGCTCTTTCTTTTGCAAAATGTAGTTTGTAATAGAACATTTCAACAATAAAGAGGTTGCTTCTTTTACGCTCATTTGTGTTTTTCGAACTACGTAATGATCTGATTCACGTAGGCATCGTGATACGTAGGCAATCCTCATCGGATCCGGTCGCATTTCTTTTACTGCAAAATAATAAAAATAATAATAAAAAAAAGGAGAAAAAAAAGGGAAAACTAATAAGAAGAAAATGCCGGAATGAAGCATGCTCTCATAGCAAACATGTAGTAATCCACTTAACTGTATAGGTGCATCATGCCCAACGTGAGATTGACTATATGTTATTTGCTGCAAATTAACAGTGCGTTTGTCGTTGAGTATTTCCAGGGTTTTTTGGAAAGACGGTTGGTTTGGTGAAAGTCTGGCCTTGCACTCATACTTCACGAGGTCAAAGAGAAGTGTTCAACTACCTTTTGTTAAGACCAGAAGCAGTACTCACGCTTACTTCACCAGGTCAAAGGGAAGTGTGGAAATGTCTTCAGAAATTCCATTGCAAACAATCCCTGTTTCTGAGGAAAGCTCGATCTCAGCCGTCCTCACACCTGAATCCGCAACTGCGGAGGAAAATAGAATCCTACGGCTCCGCATGTTGGAAATGCTGGACGACTGGAATAATGGGAAAGAGCCGCCAAGTGTCGTCCCCGGATTCCCTGAATTATTCTCCAGGTCAAGTGGGACTTCTAATGTCCCCATAAATTATCCTGCTACCCCATTCGGGTACCCAGCCACCTCAGCCTTCTCTGCTGGATCGCCTTCTGAGCCTCATCCCCGAATGTCATCCACTGATGCAAGCATGAACATCTTTACTGCATCGCCTTGCCCGATTACGGCACAGCCTACCACGTACAAGCCAAGCTTTGACTCATCCTCTTTTACATTCCAAGCACCATCGTTCTCAATGGAACCAACTAGGTTCGCTACCAGCACTAATCCTCTACCGCCTCAGTGTGAGCTTGCACCCGGGCAAGATCAGAACCCCAGAATTGCAGAACAAAATGAGATTGCCAAGAGAATGAGAAGCCTTGAACAAAGTTTGAAGAATATGCAAGGATTGAGCGGACAGAAGAGCGTCTCTTACGCCGACCTATGCATGTTCCCTCACGTGCACCTGCCAGCGGGTTTCAAGACCCCGAAGTTCGAGAAATACGATGGGCACGGTGACCCCATTGCACATCTTAAGAAATACTGCAACCAATTGCGGGGAGCCGGCGGAAAAGAAGAACTGCTAATGGCATATTTTGGGGAAAGTCTAGTAGGGATAGCCTCAGAATGGTATATGGACCAGGAAATGTCTCGATGGCATATATGGGATGATCTCGCCAGAGATTTTGTGAAACAATTCCAGTATAACATCGACATTGCGCCAGACCGAAATTCGCTGTCGAATTTGAAGAAGAAACCTTCAGAAAGCTTCAGGGAATATGCTATTAAGTGGCGTGAACAGGCGTCAAGAGTGAAGCCTCCCATGGATGAAGTGGAAATGGTCACTACTTTTCTCCAGGCTCAAGAGTCTGACTATTTCCAAAACATGATGTCAGCCATGGGTAAGCCATTCGCGGAAGCGATCAAGATTGGAGAGATGGTAGAAAGTGGTCTGAAAACAGGTAGGATTCTGAGTCAAGCAGCCATAAGGGCAACCTCCCAGGCCGTCCAAAGCGGGTCCGGAGGAATGACCAGAGGGAAGAAGAAAGAAGAAACGACTATGGCAGCCTCGGAAGCAAGGGAGTATCGTCATCCCAAGACCCGTTTTCCGGAAAGAACCCCACGACACTACTACCCCCACTCCAATTTGGCATATGCTCATCAACCTTATATGGTCATGAATGCCCAACCTTATGCCCATCCACCACAACAAGCCAACCGAGGCCCAGCTCCACCTCCCAGAAATCAGCCTCCTTACCGCAACCACTATAACCCACAACCCCCACAGAATAACTTCCGCCCTCAAGAGCCACCTCGACGGCGGACTTTCACGCCCATCGGTGAACCATACTCAACTTTGTTCCCAAAGCTGGTCCAGTTGGGTTTCTTGCAACCAATCCCTCAAACAAGGCAAAACCTGACATCACCTTCTTACAAAGCTGGAGTCAGATGCGCCTATCATTCAGGGGCCGAGGGACATGATACAAATGACTGCTGGTCGTTGAAAAGAGTGGTCAAAAATTTGATAGAACAAGGGAAAATAGTGCTAAGGGACGAGGAGATCCCGAATGTAACTAACAATCCATTACCTGCTCACAATAATGGGCCGCTGATCGGAATGATTTGTGAAGACAAAGAGTTCGACCCTGCTCTGAAAGCCATAATTGCCATTGTCGACACGAGAAAGAGGCCCGAAACGGACCAAAAACCAGAAAAAGGGGAAGAGGCCAAAGCTATAAAGAAAGTGCCTGAAAAGAAGGTGGAGAAGAAAGGGGTACCGGTAAAGGATGGAGTTCTTTACATACCACGAAGTCGAGCTGAGAAGACGCAAAACTTCGGAATCAAAAAGACAAAACCTATTTACGTGCCAAAAGGGGCCTATGTGGTCCGGGGGATGATTCAACCACCTCGGCTGAATGAGCCAGTGGTTATCGGACGCGTGCCACAAAAGCCAATGACCGACCCATCCACAGTGCCGTGGAATTATCAAAAGACTTTGGTAATGTACAAAGGTAAAGAGGTCATGGGAGAACTTCCAGAAAATACTGTCATTAGAAGGTATTCAAACACCCAAGAACTAAACGACGCCACACAAAGGCGCTTCCCGCCAAAGAAGCCCGTGAGTGTTGAAGAAGCGGAAGTGTTCTTCCAACAAATGAAAATGCCGGATTACGAAGTGATAGATCAACTGCGCAAGTACCCCGAGCAAGTGTCCATGCTGTCATTGTTAATGAGGTCGACCGAGCATCAAAAGATCTTACTGAAGACCCTGAATGAAGCATATGTGCCAGTTGAAACCTCGGTAGAACAATTAGAGTGGATGACAGAAAGATTCTTCGCCGTCAACCAAATCTCTTTCAGCAAGAACGATCTACCCCCGGAAGAAGCGGCACACAACAAGGCTTTGCATCTAACAGTTAAATGTGAAGACTATTATGTCAAGCGGGTAATGTTAGATGGGGGCTCAGGCGTTGACATTTGCCCGCTCTCCACGCTACAAAGAATGGAAATTGGGGCCGGAAGAATCCGACCCAACAATGTCTGCGTAAGGGCTTTCGACGGCATCAAGAGAGATACCATGGGAGAAATAGACCTATTGTTGGTCATAGGACCAGTCGAATTTCAAGTAACCTTCCAGGTGCTCGACATGGATACATCCTACAATTTTCTCCTTGGCAGACCTTGGATCCATGCGGCAGGAGCCGTGCCTTCCACTCTTCACCAGATGGTGAAGTTCGAGTACGAAGACCGAGAAATCGTGGTCCATGGGGAAGATGAGCATGCTATTTACCGGGACCCATCCATTCCATATCTGGAACCGAGAGAAGGGAGCGAACACACGGTCTATCAAGCTTTTGAGATTGTACTGGCAGAGCAGCACGAAGAGGGAATACCCTGCCCCTAGCCTTTCTTGTCTAACGCCTCGGTTATGGTGGCCAAAGAGATGATCCGGCACGGATTTAGGCCAGGGAAGGGGCTTGGACGAACCCTTCAGGGAATAACAGAACCCATTACCTTGCCAGTCATCAAGAAACCTTTTGGACTAGGTTTCAAACCTACTTCAGCAGACGAAGAGTGGGCAAAGAAAAGAAAAATGAGGGTTGGAAGTTACCTCGACCACTGCCAGATTTATATGCAACTTTCATCAGGCCAAGGTACGCCGAAGAAGAAGATGATGAGGTCTTCACAGCTGAGGAAATCGAGGAGATATGTGGAGCGATGAGAGAGATGCTCTACGAGATCCACATGGTTCAACCAGGTGAAGGCACAAGCACTGCTGAGATGATGTACGTGGGGCCGAACGCCGAACTTCAAAACTGGGAGGCCACGCCATTCCCGACTAGACGGAAGTCCGGGTAGACCTGTCCTGCCGCCTTTCCTGTGTCACAAGTTATCTCCAAGACATAAATTGAACGTTTTCTTCCTTTCCATTGTTTGTTTTGTACTCCTGAGTTGTAAACATTGTTGTCTTCCAACTTTCCAAAGAAAATAAAAAAAAAATTCATCATTGCTTTCCCATTCTTTCTTTTGTTCTGATTTTTGTTATTTTTCCTTTTATCTTTCTTTTCAGTTATAATAATGCGGATTTAAATATGACATGCTTGCGGACTTCACGCCCAGATCACAATGAGCTATTTAGCTGCGAATTAATGAACCCAGAACCAGAATATGATGCGGAAGAAGCTTTTAGGGAAATAAACCGAGAGTTGGAATATTTTGAGAATAAACCTAAGCCAAATCTGAATGACACCGAACCGGTTAATTTAGGAACTCCTGAAGAAATCCGGGAGACCAAAATAAGCATTCACACGGACAAGAAAACGCGAGAGGCGATAATTCAACTTCTTTTTGAATTTAAAGACGTGTTTGTTTGGTCATATGATGACATGCTGGGACTAGGTGTTGATCTAGTGGTTCATAAATTGCCGATTCATCCTGATTGTCCTCCAGTTCAACAAAAGCAACGAAAGTTCAAAACTGAGGTCAGCGACAAGATTAAAGAGGAGATCACTAAACAACTGAAAACGGGAGTGATTCGGGTAGTCCAATATACAACATGGTTGGCGAATGTGGTTCCGGTACCGAAAAAGGACGGGAAGACTCGGGTATGTGTAGATTACCGAGATTTGAATAGAGCAAGTCCCAAAGATAATTTCCCACTTCCCAACATCCACATCCTCGTCGATAATTGCGCCAAACACGAGATACAGTCTTTCGTGGATTGTTACGCCGGGTATCATCAGGTACTGATGGATGAAGAAGATGCTGAGAAAACTGCTTTCACCACGCCTTGGGGCACCTACTATTATCGGGTCATGCCATTTGGGTTGAAGAATGCTGGGGCTACTTACATGAGGGCCATGACTGCCATTTTTCATGACATGATGCATCAGGAAATAGAGGTATACGTGGACGATGTGATAGTCAAGTCCAGGACACAGGATAATCACATCCAAGACTTGAGGAAATTCTTCGAGAGATTAAGGAAGTATGACTTGAAGCTAAACCCAGTCAAATGCGCTTTTGGAGTTCCGTCGGGCAAACTTTTGGGCTTCATCGTAAGTAGGAGAGGTATCGAGCTAGATCCAACTAAGATAAAATCCATCAGAGATCTGCCTCCCCCAAGAACAAAGAAAGACGTGATGAGTCTTTTGGGCAGGTTGAACTACATCAGTCGGTTTATTGCCCAGCTGACAAGCACGTGTGAGCCCATATTCAAGCTGTTAAGGAAAGATGCGGCGATTAAATGGACAACTGAGTGTCAAGAAGCCTTTGATAAAGTCAAAGAATACCTTTCGAATCCCCCAGTCTTGGTCCCTCCAGAACCAGGGAGGCCACTTTTCTTGTATCTAACAGTCCTGGAGAACTCTTTCGGTTGCGTCCTCGGGCAACACGACATAACCGGAAAGAAGGAGCAAGAAATCTACTACTTGAGCAAGAAATTCACCGGCTACGAGGCCAAATACACTCTGCTGGAAAGGACATGCTGCGCTCTCACATGGGTTGCTCAAAAGCTGAGATATTATCTCCAAGCCCACACTACATTCCTCATAAGCAGGTTGGATCCTTTGAAGTATATATTTCAGAAACCAATGCCTACCGGGAGACTGGCTAAATGGCAAATCTTGCTTACGGAATTCGACAGAGTCTATGTCACTCGCACGACAATGAAAGCCCAGGCACTAGCAAATCATTTGGCCGAAAATCCGGTCGATAAGGAATACCAGCCATTGGATACCTACTTTCCAGATGAAGAAGTAAACACCGTAGAAGTGGTCTCGGAGGAAGCTCATGTTTGGAAGATGTTCTTTGATGGAGCCGTGAACGCCAAGGGTGTAGGGATTGGGGCAATTTTGATCTCGCCTTCTGGTCAGCATTATCCCGCCACAGCTAGACTTCGTTTCTTTTGCACAAACAATACAGCTGAATATGAAGCCTGCATCATGGGCATGCAAATGGCAACCGATCAGGATGTCGAAGACTTACTGATTATGGGAGATTCTGACATGATTATTCGGCAAGCCCAAGGCAAATGGGAAACTCGGGATGTCAAACTTATCCTTTACCGACAACATGTGGAGGACCTCAGCAAGCGCTTTACATCAATAGAGTTCAGGTATATCCCGATGTGTCACAATGAACTGGCAGATGCACTTGCTTCTTTGTCTTCAATGCTACCATACCCGGGCAACGCCCACGTCGATCCTTTGGAAAACCAAATCAAGGAAAGACACGGTTACTGCAATGTAATCGAGGCGGGATCAAATACGCAGCCTTGGTACCATGACATCAAGAGGTTCCTGAAGACACAAGAATACCCCGAGCACGCTACTGGAGATCAAAAGAGGACCATTAGGCGACATGCAAGTGGTTTCTTTCTGAGCGGTGAATTGTTATATAAGAGGATCCCGGACCTCAATCTCCTAAGATGTGTCGATATCGAGGAAGCGAGAAAGATCATGCACGAAGTACACGCAGGTGTGTGCGGACCTCACATTAACGGGTATGTCTTAGCGAAGAAAATCCTTCGAGCAGGTTATTACTGGATGACCATGGAAAAGGATTGCTTTAGCTTCGTTCGGAAGTGTCATCAGTGTCAGGTGCACGGTGATTTGATTCATGCACCTCCCACGGAGCTGCATCCCATGTCTGCACCTTGGCCATTTGTCGCCTGGGGCATGGACGTCATTGGACCAATCGAACCAAAGGCTTCGAATGGACACAGGTTTATACTGGTTGCCATCGATTACTTCACAAAATGGGTAGAAGTTGTCACTCTCAAGTCGGTCACTAAAAAAGCTGTAGTGGACTTTGTACACTCAAATCTTATCTGTCGTTTCGGTATTCCTGCTACTATCATTACAGATAACGCAGCAAATTTGAACAGTCACTTGATGGGAGATATATGCGAGCAATTCAAGATAACGCATAGGAATTCTACTCCTTATCGGCCGAAAGCCAATGGTGCTGTGGAAGCGGCGAACAAAAACATCAAGAAGATTTTGAGAAAAACAATCCAAGGTTCCCGACAGTGGCATGAGCAGTTACCATTTGCGTTGTTGGGATATCGTACTACAGTACGCACGTCAGTAGGAGCGACTCCTTATCTTTTGGTTTATGGGACCGAGGCTGTAATACCGGCAGAGGTAGAAATTCCTTCGCTTCAAACCATTGTCGAAGCAGAAATCGAAGACAGCGAGTGGGTCAAGACTCGGTTAGAGCAATTGACTTTGATTGATGAAAAGCGAATGGCCGCAGTTTGTCACGGACAGTTATACCAACGAAGAATGGCCCGTGCTTACAACAAGAAAGTCCGACCCAGGAATTTCGAAATAGGTCAGCTGGTACTGAGGCGTATTCTGCCGCATCATGAGGAAGCAAAAGGGAAGTTTGCTCCAAATTGGAAAGGCCCATACATCATAAGGAAGATATTGCCGAGAGGAGCATTGTATTTAGGTGATATCGAAGGAAATGACCCCGACACAGCAGTAAATGCGGATGCAGTCAAGAGATACTACGTCTGAATTATACTTCATTAGTCTTGACGCATTTGAAATGATGAAGGTTTTATTCCCCACTACTCCCCAAACACTACCCAATTCTCTCTACAAACCTTTGAGCCGCTTACAAAAAAAAAAAAGAAAACAAAACAAAACATTGATAGAGGCCTGAACTACGTTTGACTTGATTCCGAAAGGATACGTAGGCAGCCTCTCCCTGAGGTTCAGTCACACCAACAATGAAATCCCATCCGCCCTGAAATTGAAACTGGGGAACGTTGAACAGTTGGGAAGTTAGTATCATCTACCTCTCTTTACCAAGCACAAGCCTTCAAATCAATTACCAAAGATGGCGGGGAACCAATAAGCGTCACAAATGGAGACCGGCACACTCTGAATTGAGAGAGATAAAATGAGAGAGTCTCGTCGGTGAAAACCTTCGGGCACCACGAGGCGACGGGAGTAGAGAAACCAAAATGAGAGAGCTTGTTTAGTAAAAACTCACAAAGAGTGCTATCAAGCGATGACAGGAAGAGAAATGAGAGAGGTCAGCCGGCGAAAACCCGCAAAGGGCGT
Source organism: Nicotiana tabacum (assembly GCF_000715075.1). Taxonomy (NCBI): domain Eukaryota; kingdom Viridiplantae; phylum Streptophyta; class Magnoliopsida; order Solanales; family Solanaceae; genus Nicotiana; species Nicotiana tabacum. Next base: position 54,833,268 of record NC_134089.1, on the reverse strand, counting down.
TGTTGGCCGAAAAGAATGACTCCACCCCAAGGAGGTCTCGGCAAAGCTCCACCGGTTTGGAATCACAGATCCGTTCTGGTTCAGGGAAACGCAAGTCTATGGAAGGTCAGGCGTCCAGTCCAAAGAGCATGTCATGTCCTTAAAGCTAGCATTATCTTCCTCAGATAAGTCTTTCTCGTCCCGAAGTGGGCACTCCTTTTCTGAAATTCGTTTTATCTTTTCTTTGTTTTTCTTCGAATCTCTTTTATGTTTAAGCCCAAGTTCTAGATGTACCGGAAAGGACAGGTGGCAGGTTTGGTTGCACGAAATTCCGTTTCATGAAGGAAAACGCCTCATTTCGTTGGTACGATTGCCCAAGCCTGATGAATCATAATGTTTGATGGTGTTTAAAGTAAAGAGGAAAGAGAGAAATCTCCCCCAGCAAGTCCGCCTTCAGACGAATCCCCGCAGAGTCTCCCTCTGTACAAATCCCCACAGAGTCTCTCCTTGTACAATCTCCCACAGAGTCTCCCAAAAAAAAATGGAATCTCCCCAGCACATCCCCAGCGAGTCCCTTTGTAAAAATTCCCCAAAGATCTTACCCCAACAAATCCTAGGAAGCCCGCTTTGAAACAAATACCCAGCATGCCCCATTGTACAAAATCCGCACAAAGAATCCACTTTGTAAATATTCCCCCTCAGAGCTTCCTTTTGTACAAATCCCCACCGTATACCTCCAATAAAACCCCCGTTGAGAACCTCCAAGCAAAACGGGACAAAAAAAAAAAGAGAGAAAAGAAAAAGAGCCTTGTGAGGCGAATCATCATGGAATCTGGAAATACAAGCCTGAGCAGTCTAAAAGGTTCCGACATATGAATCAAATCAATGGCGGGACTTTGCAACAGAAATGAAGACGCAACAAAGCAACCGGGAACGATCAAGGTCACCAAACCGACCGTCATTTCCGAACTAACAAATGTTCTTTGTCTGAAAAGTTGAAACAGGTTTAATCCAAGACAACCGTGCAAGAAGCAGGTGTCACCCAAAGAAGAAGGTACATGGGTACAAGAAACATTTCGGCAATAAGGAATTCACTCGAAAGGTAAGTTTCCACGAAACTCCCTTTTATCTTCTACTAAAACAAGAAAATTCAAAAAAAGAAAAGAGGTCAGTTGTTGTTCTCGAATTTTGCCCCCAGCCATCAGCATTAGGGTTTTAAACCCAGAACTGAATTTTTCTTTTAGTCAGTATTAGGGTTTTAAACCCTAAACTGAACTTTTTCATTCAGCCAGCATTAGGGTTTTAAACCCTAAACTGAGCTCTCCATGCAATCAGCATTAGAGTTTTAAACCCTAAACTGAATTTTCTTTTAGTCAGCATTAGGGTTTTAAACCCTAAACTGAACTTTTTTCATTCAGCCAGCATTAGGGTTTTAAACCCTAAACTGAGCTTTTCCATGCAATCAGCATTAGGGTTTTAAACCCTAAACTGAATTTTTCCCTTTAGTCAGCATTAGGGTTTTAAACCCTAAACTGAACTCTTTCCTTTCAGCCAGCATTAGGGTTTTAAACCCTAAACTGAGCTTTTCCATGCAATCAGCATTAGGGTTTTAAACCCTAAACTGAATTTTTCCCTTTAGTCATCATTAGGGTTTTAAACCCTAAACTGAATTTTTCCCTTTAGTCAGCATTAGGGTTTTAAACCCTAAACTGAACTCTTTCCTTTCAGCCAGCATTAGGGTTTTAAACCCTAAACCGAGCTTTTCCATGCAATCAGCATTAGGGTTTTAAACCCTAAACTGAATTTTTCCCTTTAGTCAGCATTAGGGTTTTAAACCCTAAACTGAACTCTTTCCTTTCAGCCAGCATTAGGGTTTTAAACCCTAAACTGAGCTTTTCCATGCAGTCAGCATTAGGGTTTTAAACCCTAAACTGAGTTTTTCCATTTAGTCAGCATTAGGGTTTTAAACCCTAAACTGAACTTTTTCCATTCAGCCAGCATTAGGGTTTTAAACCCTAAACTGAGCTTTTCCATACAATCAGCATTAGGGTTTTAAACCCTAAACTGAGTTTTTCCATTTAGTCAGCATTAGGGTTTTAAACCCTAAACTGAACTTTTTCCATTCAGCCAGCATTAGGGTTTTAAACCCTAAACTGAGCTTTTCCATGCAATCAGCATTAGGGTTTTAAACCCTAAACTCAATTTTTCCCTTTAGTCAGCATTAGGGTTTTAAACCCTAAACTGAACTCTTTCCTTTCAACCAGCATTAGGGTTTTAAACCCTAAACCGAGCTTTTCCATGCAATCAGCATTAGGGTTTTAAACCCTAAACTGAGTTTTTCCATTTAGTCAGCATTAGGGTTTTAAACCCTAAACTGAACTTTTTCCATTCAGCCAGCATTAGGGTTTTAAACCCTAAACTGAGCTTTTCCATGCAATTAGCATTTAGGGTTTTAAAACCCTAAACTGAACTTTTTCCTTTAGTCAGCATTAGGGTTTAACCCTAAACTGAACTTTTTCCTTTCAGCCAGCATTAGGGTTTTAAACCCTAAACTGAGCTTTTCCATGCAGTTAGCATTAGGGTTTTAAACCCTAAACTGAATTTTTCTTTAGTCAGCATTAGGGTTTTAAACCCTAAACTGAACTCCTTTCATTCAGCCAGCATTAGGGTTTTAAACCCTAAACTGAGTTTTTTCCTTCAGCCAGCATTAGGGTTTTAAACCCTATACTGAACTGTTTCCTGTAATCAGCGTTAGGGTTTTAAACCCTAAACTGAAATTTTCCTTTAGTCAGCATTAGGGTTTTAAACCCTAAGCTGAACTTTTCCCCAGTTGGCCAGTATTAGAGTTTCAACTCTAAAACTGAACTTCTCCCCAGCTAGTCGGTATTAGGGCTCCAACCCTGAACTGAGCATTTTTATCTTCCTTCATCAATTTTATGAACTTCCTAGCGAATAATTCACGAAATTTTTCTAGTAAAACTGGGGCAGAAAATTTCGTTCGTTTGTTTGTTTTCTCCCGCAGGTCTAACCTCGAGCCACACGATTCGAAATGACCCACGAGATGAGTCTCAACTCAGAATCAAAGAAGAAGAAAAGACAAAAAGAAGATGTCCCGAGAATATCAGAGTAAATGGAAGGCGGATCTACTCCAACATTTGACTAAGGTCCTGAACTCTGCCAGTCGCGTTTCACTCAGTATCCCAAAGATTGAACAAGTCGCCGCAACTCGCAAGCATCAAGATTCGGATCAAAGTCTCCAAGCACAATCAGCTAAGACCCAAGATCAAGTCGCAAAAGAATCATAGATAGGAATCTTGTAACTCGCAGTTGACATGCATATAAGTAGTTAGTTCAGTTCCAATTTTCCTTTGGTTGTAATAAGGCGGTCAGTGACGCAGCAGTGACAACAGCAACAGCAGTAACAACAAGCATTGCAATCCCATGGTAGTCCCAGCTACCAAAGCTTCCCGAACTACATTGACCTGATTCCTGTTTAGCCCAGGATATGTAGGAAATCTTTGAAGCAAGATTCGGTCAGATCTTTCAAAAACATGCTTCACACGGAGTAGTCCATAGGCAAAAATCACTCATACACGCTCACTTTATCTTTGCACGAAAACTCTTCGTGTTTCCGAACAAAGAGGGGCAGCTGTGAGCACGTGATTTTTGTTTCGCGCGACAATCGCTCCAAAAGAAATAAAAAATAATAACAATTGGTCCTGCTGTACAATTTTTGGATTTTTACATGGCACTTTGTTAATTATTTATGATTTTTGCCGATTTTATTTTTATTAAAACAAAATACAAAAAAAATGTATGTGTCATGCATAATTTGAACCGTAATCCGGTTGTTAAATAGAAAATCATAAATAGACATCTTTGTCCGTGATTTTGTTTAGTTTGATTTTACCTGTTTTAAAATATTTTAATGTGTGTACAAATAATTGTATTAAGTGTTTATTTAATTTTAATTTGATTTACTTAGGTTTTGTTTTTAAAATAAAGAAGAAAATAAAATAATAATAAAAAAAAATCTTTTTCGGACTTGGGCCAATTTTAAACAAATTGGCCCAAACAAACTCAGCCCAAAAACCAGGCTTGCCCGGTCCGTGACCTGCCTACCCCTAGCCATCCAAACAACACCGTTTAATCCAGTATGATCTGGGCCGTTGATCTCAGATTGATCAATGGCCAAGATCTCACACCCCATAACCCACTAATGAACCCGACCCGTTCCACCCGAACCAACCTCGACCCCTACTAAGCCAAACGACACCGTTCCACTTAAGCCCTCAGATCCAGACCGTAGATCTAGATTGATCTAACGGTTGAGATCAAGCCATCCACCCCGTATTAAAACCCTTCCCCCTTCACCCCGCGCCCTAATCCAAACCCCCCTGCCTTAGGTCGTCTTCACCAGACCCCAACCCTCCAAACCCTAGCCGCCCCTGCATACCTTCGCCATGAAAGCCGGCGGCATGGACGCCGGTGACCCTACCCTTAACACCATAGATGCTCCTCACCGTCCTGAACCCAAATCCACCAACCACACACCTCGAATCCCATCCCACCTTCTCGAATCTTCATTTGAAGATTCGAGTCAAAACTCGATCTACCCCGATCTGCCCTAAATTCATACCAGGCAGTCCCCGGACCCCCCTCGTGACCAAACCATGCTTGGTTTGGTCCGAATCTGACCAGGGAAGCATGAATCCCAGATCTAATCTTTGAAACCTTAGGGTTCCTTGTCACTGGTCCGTATCTCGTTTAAACCAAAAGATTAAGGTCTAATGGACCTTAATCGAAGTGTTTCTCATCTATGTTTTGAGTCCGTTCAGACTAATCGAAACACTTCGATTAAAGTCCGTTCAGCCTTAAGAAAGGTCTGTCCGAATCCAAGTTAAGGCTTTTGATTTTTCGAGATTTAAGGTGAGTTTTGCTTTTCTTTTCTTATTTCTGTTAGTCCATGTTCGTTTAAAAGGTCTGTTCATGTTTTGTTTTAATCTGTGTTTTGAGTTTTATCGACTGTGTCCTGTCCACCTTGCCTGAACCTTTGTTGTTTGATTGAGTTTCTTCTTCTACTTGTTCTGATAATGTGTATGTATGTATTTGTTGTGCAATTAGTTGAATTTCAAATTTGAACTGATTAACTGATTCCTCGGGTACAATTCTGCTTAGTCAATACAATTCGAATCATGTGTCCTATACTGTTAAATGTCTGATTTTGGTTTCGATTGTATGTGTTATAACTAATATAGTCGAGTCGACATGTGTCGTCAATTAGTTTCAGATGTTTGAACAATAAACAAATCGATCTGCTTCTGTTGAGCATTGTCTGAATCAGTTAGGAAGTGAATTTAGCTACTTATAGTTGTTAATCTGAATCAGAAATATAAAAAGATTGGTTTTGTTTAGTTGCAGTCAGAATTGGAGGGCATGTGCACTTGTGCACAACATGTGCACTTGTGCACAACATGGGCATAAAGGCCTTTATTACATTTAAAATAGTTTGACAGCATATGTTGTCAGATTATACCATGCTGCCCACATCCTGCTTTAGTTTAGAAATATTAAACCTCACTTAAAAGGAAAGTCTGCCAGGGAATATCATGGGAGTTTGTTCTTATTTAAATAGTAAGTGGAATCTGAAAATAGGAGAGCACATGGGAGGATGTTCTGATTTGTGTAAAACAGGCTGTTAAAGGGGTGATGGGAGGCTTATAAGAGGGGGGATACAGACATAAGAGGAAAAAGAGAGAGTGGAACTGGACATTTTTGAGAACTAAGTTTTGAAAGACAGAAAACTGGAAAAGAATTCTCTTTGATAACACAGACAGGCAGAATTAGAAATTACATTTTTTGATTTGCTGTTTTGATTTCACTAAATCTTGACCTGTTTGTGCAACACTGATTCCTCTCAAATCCCAACTGAGTCTGCTTGGTTGTTGTTGTTTTACTCGGGAACTTGGTCTAGTTGGGGTCTTGATCCCACTCCAATTGTTTCGTGAGTTGTTGCTGCTGCTATTCTGTTTCCTGTTGCTGCTGCTATTCTGTGTCCTGCTGCTACTGCTAATTCTGTTTCTTGCTGCTGCTGATTTCCCTGTCTTCTTCCTCTTCTCCTTTGCATTTTCAGTATTTCCAGGTACACATCTCGAGTCTCACATTGGTGTAGCTGATTGTAACATTGAAAAGCATGAATAGAAAGATTTGAAGGAGTTACAATCACCTGTTATTTACTGACTGCCTCTTCATAAATGTTGTTAAGTTGTGTAAATTTTAGTTTATAGCTAATAGAGAATACATTGGTAAGTTTGTACTTAAGTAAAGTTTATGTTAATCTGAAACTGCGGTATTTGATTCGTTTAGTTAGCATACAGGATGTAAATACGATCCATGGAATGTGACACTATTTATACAATTGTTAAACTTAAACTCATTCTTTTAGCATGTTTGGAATAGGTAGGGGCAAATGGCTGTTAAATCTAGCCAAATATAATACAGTTTTGAATCATCCAGTTTCGATTTCTTTAGGCAATTTATAGGACTAGTTTTGAACATCATCAGTAACATCTTTTAATAAGGAACTCTATTAATCCTGTTTAAGCAATTTGATTTAGATTCGACTTAAGGATGTTGTCGGATTAAGTATTGCATTTCATCAATCTCATATGTAATTTCTTTGTTCAACCAAAGCATTTTCGTAAGGTATGACGTCTTTTCACTTTATAAGTAATTAATCTGAAATTGATAGGAGTCCGGTTTAGGCCAAAGCATATACTTCGATTAGCATACATCTTTCTTTCTTCTATTTCTGGAAACAAAATAATAGAAATGTAGTCACTTTAGGATATCATCTTCTAAAATAATGAGACGAGCCTCGCTAAATAAAAAATGCAAATTGCGGGGCCCTCAACAACTAATCATAATATTTAGAATTCAGGCTAGGCCGTTTAGTGAATCTCATGGCCTTCTCAAAAAATAATAACGCGTTAGACTCTTTAGGCACGACTTAATTAAATCATATTCTTAAATTCGGGTGCACATTGATGTGACCCAAATCCAAATCTCAACGAAGTCAAAATGTGTTGATGATCACGGGCGCATTGATTGTGACGTGGTTCGAGATGCATTTTCACGACGTTGCAATTCTATAAAAATAAGTGATAATGATAAAAGCGGTTTAAACTTAATAAAAGCACGTAAGTCATAACATGTATTTAAATCAGATATTTAGCCATTATAACAATTTAAGCGACCGTGCTAGAACCACGGGATTCGAGGGTGCCTAACACCTTCCCTCGGGTCAACAGAATTCCTTACTTAGAATTTCTGGTTCGCAGACTTCATTTGGAAAAGTCGAAAATTTCCTCGATTTGGGATTCAAGATAAACCGGTGACTTGGGACACCAAAAGCCAAACCTTTCCCAAGTGGCGACTCTGAATTAAATAAATAATCCCATTTCGAATATTGTCACTTAAATTGGAAAAACTCCCCTCGCGCATTTATCCTTCGGGGCGGTCGCGCAAAAAGGAGGTGTGACAATATTGTTGTCTTTATTTTAGACAGTATTGCTATTTCGCTTTTCAAGCTTGTATTTCCTTTTTAGAGCTCATGACTCAGTATTTACCAGTTATAGGGGAGATGTTTTGTAGCCACACTGTTATTTATGTTAATCGGCCGTAGACTTGTATTCTTTTTGTTAAATTCAGTAATTATATTTTGTTATCATTATGTTTGGCTTGTCTAGCTAGTGGATTAGGCGTCATCACGACTGGTTAGTGATTTTGAGGTGGTGACAAGATAATGCAATTGTAAGACCTTTTCACATTTTAATTAAATACTACATTTATAATTTTTTTTGCAATAAAACAATTACTAGAACAAACTAGAGAAAGAACTATTAAAGTAGACCCAACACTAAATATGATTAATAATTAGTATTAGTTTTTACGAATTTTAAATTTTATAACATAATACATCTTTTAAATATTATTTATATTAATATAAAATTAATTATTTTCACTAATATAGAATATACGCGTATCATAAGACTAGTCATCAGTTAAATAATAAGGACTTGTTCAAAACAGGAGATGTGACAATATAAAGTACTGTAAGGGGTCGTTTGGTATGAGGTATAAGAAGGTATAAGGGTGGTATAAAAATTTAAAACCACCTTAATACTTTATTTGGTTAGCAAACCAGGTATAAGTTACCCCAGTGTTAATTTTAACACCGAGATAACTTATACCTTATAGATAGTATGGTAATTAGCACCAGTATAACTTATACATTCTTCTTATAAATTATACAATTGTCATGCTTAATACAACATACCAAACAATGAATAAACAATAATTCCAGCATAACTAATCCTTATATAACTTATCCCAACATAACTTATACCGGCATAAGCCTTATTCCAACCAAACGACCCCTAAGAGTTTTATTAGGACTCGCAAATTAGTTGTTACTAGGAGTGGCAAACGAGCGAGTCGAATATGCTTCGGGTCGAAAATGGGTAATAAAAATGAATAAATTATTCGAACCGACCCATATTTAATACAGATAAAAAAGGGTTTACCGGTGGATAATATGGGTAACAATATTATCCATGACTTCTTGCATATGATCACTTTTGGAAGAATTCTTAGTCTCTCTAACTTGAGGAACCCCCAATTTGAGGCTTTACAAATTTAAAAGTTAGAGTCATTAGTTATCCATTGGTCACCTATTGATTATCCATTTTTGAAAGGATAATATGATTTTTATCCATATTTAATTCATTTTTAAAAAGTTCATTATCCAACCTATTTTTAGTGGATAATATGAATAGTTAATTATTTTTCTTTTAATCATTTTGCGAACCCTAGTTGTTACTAGCGGAATGAACAGGAGTACGTTAAGAAATTATACCCCTAAGCTATATTCAAATTTAAAAATGATCATTCACTGCAGATAAAATACGGATCCATCTTTTTTTTTTTTTTCCGGGGTACAACGATATCCTTAACGGCTAAAAGCAGACGACGTAGCCTCCCGCCAATAAAGAGAAACACTAACGTCGGGAAAAAGACAGAAAACTCCTCAACTGACCTAGGTAATTGAAATTCTTCGAATTTCCTCCTTTGACAAGTCGGTGTGGTTAACCGCTGGCTTTCTATTCCTATTTTCTGGCCCCCCAAATTCAAATCAGTATCTCTACTCCTAAGTGTAACTGTGTCCAAAATGCCTCCACAAACCAGAAGAAGTTCGTTTCCGAAAGTGGTGATCGAAAGAGACACCGAGTCCGAGGAAAGCTCGTCGGAGGATGAGGCTGTTGAAGAAGAAGAAGAAGAAGAAGAAGCTAATGTGGTTGTACCTGAAGAGACAATAGAAGAAGAGGCGTCGGAGTCGAAAAAGAAAGGGAAAACACCCATCACTATTACTCTCAAGAAAGTTTGCAAAGTATATACCCCACCCCCTTTTCTTCTTTTTCAGATTTATGCTCTTTCGGGGTGCGGAATAGTGGGATTTTCATCTTTTTTTTTTTCCAGGTTTGCAAGAAAACAGGTCATGAAGCAGGGTTTAGGGGTGCCACTTACATTGATTGCCCAATGAAACCATGTTTTCTCTGCAAAATGCCTGGTAATTTCTGAAGCTTTTAGTTAAGACTCTGTGTACAAGTATTTAGGTAGCTTGTATTTTTCTCTTTGTAACTTTTTCTAGTTAGTTCTGGTAAAATATTATCACTGTTTCTGCTCGTCTTATGTTAATATATTTTTTCTAATTTATTCCTTTGCATATCTCCTGAATATAATAGTTGTCTGTTTGATGATTCTTTTTATACTTTACACGAACATCTTAAATTTTGTTTTGTTTATTTTTTTTTTTTTTTTGGTGGGGGTTGAAGGGCACACCACAATGACTTGCCCTCACCGAGTAGCTACAGAATATGGAATAGTCCCAGCGCCACGCAAGAACACGACTACTTCTTTGGAATTTGTTTTCCAACGCCAGCTTCAACCACGGCTTCCTCCCGTAAGCTTTCTCTTACTGTGCAAAAGATTTCCATAGTTATTGGAGATGCTATCCTGACATATAATTCCATCTTGGATGTTGTGTCTCAAAACTAATCTCCTGTAGTATATAATTAACGTTAGAGGTATTGTTGTTTGTCATTAGACATGAATGTTCATACTTTATTGGCATTATTCAGAGAATCATGGATAATAGTAGTTTGTGAGAAAGCTTTACAGTTTGACTAGAAGGTTTCTGTTTCTGTTTTGGGTTATATACTTATCTTACAGATACTAGATTGATATTCTAGTTGCCGGTGATGTACTTTTGTCTCATTTGGAACATGGTTCTATTCATTTATACTCCTTCTGTGCCGTTTTTTGTTGCATTCTTTCCTTTTTAGTCTGTTCCAAAAAAATATACACCTTTCTATATTTAGAAACTTTTAACTTTAGACTTCCTATTTTGCAATGTGTTCATGGTTATTATTTTTCATACACGAAATTTATTTTCTACCTTGGTCTATGGTTATACCTTGTAAGCTTAAAGAATCAAATTCTTGTTTACTAATGTGCAACATTTTCTCTTCAAGTAGTAGATGTCCAAAATCTGTATCTTCAGTAAAGCTGCTTCATATTTTGCTGATTTGGTTTCTTTAATAGATCAAGCCAGCTTATGTGATCCCAGATCAAGTCCACTGTGCAGTTATCAGGTACCACAGTAGGCGAGTCACTTGCTTGGAGTTTCATCCTACAAACAACAATATTCTTTTATCTGGTGATAAGGTGCGGGTTCTTTCTGCGATATAGCTGTAAAGTGTGACTGTGAATTGAGGTCACTGTTGCAAGGATCACATAAATTTCTGGAGGGTAATGCAATATTAATTTATTTTACAGAAAGGGCAACTTGGTATCTGGGATTTTGGTAAAGTACATGAAAAGACAATATATGGGAACATACACAATTGTATACTTAACAACATGAAGTGAGTATTTATCTCTCTTGTTGTTGCATCTTTTGATAGTCTTTAATGTTTGCAGCTACTTATAGATTTCACCTGCATTACTATGTCCTCAATCAATAAATGAGTTATTTTAACTCGTGTAGGTTCAACCCGACAAATGGTGGTTCAATTTATGCTGCTTCATCAGATGGGACAATAAGTTGCACTGACCTGGAGACTGGGATTTCCTTGTCACTAATGAACCTTAATCCAAATGGGTGGGAGGTGATTTTCCAAATAGAAGCTGTTGTGTGAATTGATTATCTGTTATTTCTGATATTGTGCTTGGACGAGCCTATGGCACATTTTTGAACTACCGTGTCCCCTTTTAGGGAGTGTAGATACTTTTCAGCTGCAAGGACACAAATCATTTCGGGAAATTTCAGCCTTGCTGATACACAGAAAACCTATCACATTTACAAATTTGATTCATTTTTACTCTCAAGTTCGGTCTTCCTCTTTGGTTTCCAGTTAGGCTTGTTGTTTTAATCAGCTTGAGTTTTCGCCTGTAGTTTAGCTGAATACTTTGAATCGATGAATACATGAGATTAAGTGTGTTCCCTGACTGTGGGTCAAGGTAAACGACATCTTGATGCACCGATTGTGTTTCTAAAAATGCTATTGATGAGATTCTAGGTTCTCGCTAATTACATCACTGAAACTATTGCTTTCAGTTGGGGATAGCAAAGAAAAGGAGACTGAAATACATGACGCCAACAAGTAGGTTATCATGAAGTGGTTATATGGTTCTATTGGAGTTTAAGTTACAGATGATTTTTCTGTAGGGACCAAGCCGTTGGAGGATGCTTTATGGGTTGGATGTTAACTCAGATAAAAGTGTTGTCCTTGTTGCTGATAATTTTGGATATCTGTACATGTAAGTGTCTTTTGAACTTATTGGGGAGGTCAATGTTTATGCAAGTATTGAAGATTAGAATTTCTTTCCCTAAAAAGTTTTGTAGATATGAAATTCTCTTTTCGTATCTCTCAAAATGACTGGTTTGATGATACTTTGTCATGTGCATTAGGTTAATGTATGTCTCATATATCCGTAACAGAAAATTTTAACCTGATTTTCTGGGCAGCTGGAAATTATTAAGGATTGTTTACTTGTCCTTTGAAAAGATATTTTCATTAGGTTAGCTGTCACAGTAATTCAAGCAGACTTTTGTGCAGTCTGATTATCATTTGGGCTGTAGCCTTAAAAATTATGTTAATCCTTTTTCTTTTACTATATTTGAGGCGGAAAGGATTTTTTTTGGGGGGGTGGGGTGGGGGTGGGAGGGTGGGGGGTTCTGGGGATGAATGGGAACTGGATAAAAGATAAGGTTTTCTTATGGGGTAAAGATGATAATGCCGCACTTCTTTTTTGCTGAATGTTGCTTTCTGAACTGAGTTATTTTCAGTTCATGTGACAACAACAACAACAACAACAAAAAATCCAATGAATTCCACAAGTGGGGTCTAGGGAGAGTGAGATGTACGCAGCCTTACCCCTACCCTGGAAGGCAGAGAGGCTATTTCCGAAAGACCCTCGGCTAAAGAAAAGATAAAAAGCAGTGGCAACAAGTATAAACAACAATAAGATAAAAAGAGGACCGAAACCAAGGTAGCAAATAAACGGTAGTAATAGCAATCTAAGAATAAATGGATAACAAACTAACACTAATGCTACGAACTGAGGAAGACAAAGGGAGATACTCGACTACCTATTAACCTTATACCCTAATCCTCGGCCATCCTATCAAGAGTCATGTCCTTTCAGTTCATGACTTCATGTGAATATTATAGAATAATTAAGTAGTATTTAAAATGACCAACAACTACAGATAAATGGTTGCTATAAGACACGTCAAGTTTTAAGCTAAATTCGTATGTATAGACTTCTATTGAGTGTTGAATCCTTTACATGGAATATCTGCACAGTGTGGTTCATCTTTTAATTCCAAGCCCTTTGGCAAAAGTAATTTGTTATCTTTCAGTTGCATATTGTTTGCAATTGAACTTTGAAAACATTTACTGGAAGACTAAGTAAAATTTCAGCCTAGAGGATTGAAAGTAGAAATGTTTGAGGAGAGTTGGTAGCTTCGAAGAAAGATTCTAATTGATGGAACTTCTGTTCCATTTCCTACAACATTGCTTGTCAAAGCAAGAACAGACTTTGCTGTTGACTGTATTCCACTACCTACACCATCTTTTTATGTGTTTGATCCCATTATGGTTTTGTATTTGGTTGCATTTGTTTTTATTTGGTGCACATGTACAGGGCTGATATGCGGAGCAATAACATAATAAGCAAACCTACTTTGATTCACAAGAAAGGAACTAAAGTTGTTGGTCTAAACTGCAATCCTCTTCAACCAGATCTATTTCTGAGCTGTGGGAATGATCACTTTGTAAGTTCCATTTACTTGATCAGTCTATATGATCTGGCACTTGATTTTCATTTTTGAGTCGTGTAAATAGCATAAGAGCTTGTTGCAGAAAATACCTCTTTTCCTTCTTTATATGCGTTAAATCAGTGGTGATACTTTTTATCAAGTGAAATATTTTGTTGCCACAGGCTCGAATATGGGATATGCGCCACTTGGAAGCTGGGTCTTCTCTTTATAATCTTGAACATAAACGTGTTGTTAGTTCTGCATATTTTTCTCCACAAAGTGGCAGCAAAATACTTACTACTTCGCTGGATAATCGGATCCGTGTGTGGGATTCAATCTTTGGCAACCTTGATTATCCAAGCCGAGAAATTGTTCACAGTCACGATTTTAACCGATATCTTACAGCATTCCGAGCAGAATGGGATCCAAAGGTAAGCATGTGCAGAACTAATTTGATAATTGCAGAATTCACCATTTAATTCCTGATTGATTTCAAAGTAGAAAAAGTGGAGCAGGTCTATATCAATGAATATTACTTTGTGCAGGACTCATCAGAGTCTCTTGTTGTCATCGGGCGATACATTAGTGAAAATTATGATGGAGCTGCTTTGCATCCCATTGACTTTATCAACATCAGTACTGGGCAGTTGGTTGCCGAGGTCATGGACCCAAACATAACAACTATTAGTCCGGTGAACAAGCTACATCCACGTGAAGATATTCTGGCATCTGGTAGTTCAAGGTTTGAACAATGATCATATTTATGTGTCTTATGCGGTGATAACCGACAAGTAGTGAACGTACTGTTTTGGTTGTTTGTGGCATATGGATGCCACTTTGCTTACAACAACAACAACGACCCAGTGAAATCCCACTAGTGGGGTGTGGGGAGGGTAGTGTGTATGCAGACCTTACCCCTACCCCAAAGGGTAGAGAGGCTGTTTCAGAAAGACCCTCGGCTCAAGAGGACAAAAAGACAAAAGGAGACAATATCGGTATCACCACAAAAATCAAAAGAAAAATAGGAATATCATGTGATCCAGAAGAAAAATGCAAAGCAAAAGCGATAGCTAGTAAATAGGTCCGGCACTGAAAAGCGAAATAATAAGACGCGATATTGCCACTAGCTATCTTAGACAAAAACCCTACCAGACTAGTCTAACAACGGTACGAAGTAAGGCAAGACTCAACTACCTCCTAACCTACAACCTTAATACTCGACCTTCACATCTTACTATCAAGTGCCATGTCCTCGGATATCTGAAGCCTCACCATGTCCTGCCTGATCACCTCTCCCCAATACTTCTTAGGCCGCACTTTACCTCTTCTCATTCCCTCCACAATCAGCCGCTCACACCTCCTTACCGGAGCATCTGGGATTCTACTCTATACATGCCCGAGCCATCTGAGCTTCGCTTCCCGCATCTTGTCATCAATGGGAGCCACGCGCACCTTCTTCCGAATATCATCATTTCTAATCTTATCCATCCTAGTATGCCCGCACATCTACCTCAACATCCTTATTTTTGCCACTTTCATCTTCTGGATATGTGAGTTCTTAACAGGCCAACATTCAGCCCCGTACATCATGGCCGATCTAACCACCGCTTTATAGAGCTTACCTTTGAGTATCGGTGGCACTCTCTTGTCACACAGAACTCCAAATGCTAACCTCCACTTCATCCATCCTACCCGAATACGGTGTGTGACATCCTCGTCGATCTCCCCCCCCCCCCCGGATAACCGACCCAAGGTACTTGAAGCCGCCTCTACTTGGGATGACCTGTGAGTCAAGCCTCACATCCACGCCCACTTCCCCTGTCTCAGCGCTGAACTTACACTCCAGGTATTCTGTCTTCGTCCTGCTCAGCTTGAAACCCTTAGACTCAAGAGTCTGTCTCCAAACCTCCAGCCTCTCGTTAACACCGGCTCACGACTCATCAATCAGAACTATGTCGTCGGCGAATAACATGCACCATGGCACCTCCCCTTGAATATGGTGTGTTAATGCGTCCATCACCAGGGCGAATAAGAACGGGCTGAGCGCAGAGCCTTGGTGTAACCCCATAACAACCGGAAAATGCTCAGAGTCGCTTCCTACTGTCCTTACTCGAGTCTTAGCCCCATCGTACATGTCCTTAATCGCCGTAATGTAGGGAACCGACACACCTTTTGCGTCCAAGCATCTCTTCTCTAGGATGTCACTTTGCTTACATAGAATTATATTATGACTGTTCTCAATTAAACAACAATAAATTGACCCTTTCTCTGATTGAAATCTTCCTACTGTTTGAAGCATGTTAATGCAGAACATGATTCAAGGTTGATTTGTTGCCGATTATCTTTTCAGATTCTCACATCTTGTTATTATACTTTGCACCCAACATCGTAATTTAAGGTTTCTAACAATTACTTTTCCCATCAATCACATTGATCCTTCCAGAGTTGCATGCTCTATTGTCAATAGACATCCCATTGTCAGTTATTTGAAAAGGAGCCCCTTCAACAATCTAACTGCGGTTTTCATAGTTTACTTTGATTTGGATTAGATTTCACTAGCTATTTGTAAGGGAATATGAGGGATTGTGTGTTTGGCCTGCCTTGTGATATATACCTCTGTCGGTTTCTCATTCTAGTAAGCATTTAATATGTACTATTGATTATTTTTGTATTTCAGATCTCTTTTCATTTGGAGGCCTAAGAAGCTGTCTAACATTGCACAACCTAGAGAAGAAAAGAGAATTTTATTATGTGGGGAGGCCAGTAAGAAACATACCAAGAAGCATGATCATAACAGTGATGATGATTCTGACAATGATATATTTAGAGGCAAGAATAAGGGCCTCAAGCAGAAGAAACTTCCATTAAAATCGTCTTCATATAGTTCACGGAAAAGCCGTTAACTTTTGCAACCGAATGACAACTCTGCCAACGATTAAGTGCATTTCTGTCAAGAAAACCCCGCTTCATATTTGGGAGGAATGTGTCTTAACTGTGCTGTAGTGTTGGAGTACGACGCAGTATCTTGCTGTGCATGTCCCCTTTTGGTTTGTATAATTCCCGTCTATGCTCCTCGAAACAGCTAATGTTTTTGATTAGTTTAGAGTGTGTGGTTGGTGATTTAGTGTCTGTAAGTAGTACTGCAAATGTGATCCGTCGGAATTGGAAATGGCCTTTTTTGGGGTTCCTTTGCGTATATGTAGCTAGTGAATTTGTCCGCGCTTTGCGCGATCATATAAAAAATATAGAAACAATACATTTTTAAATGTAATCGACATAGAAGGAAATAAAAATTTCATGCGTATGTATACAAAAAATATCGGAAAGAATAAACAAGAAAAACCAATATAACTCCCATAATAGTCTAACAAAATAATAATCTTGAGGTTCCATTGCTCGAGGCTTTATTTGAAGGCACAAGCTAACTTTCATGAAGCATAAATAAAAAATTAAAAAAAGTTTCCGAGATGGCAATGTTAGATAATAGGAAGTTCTCCTAACGACAACCAAAACGACAATGATAACGGTCAACTCATAAATGTTCGGTTTATCTTTTGAAAATTATCACTATCACCCTAATACATCTTCTCAAATTGTACTATGGGTGAAGTCAACAAATTAAAATTAACTAAACATTAAAAAAATATATACTTTATATATATACAACTCAAAGAAAAAAAGTAAAAAAAATTTTACTGGGGAAAATAGGTATGGAATGAAATGCGATGCAAAGTTTAAAAAGAAAAAATGGTTGGATTCTTATTTGAAGACAATACATATCAAATTTATTTAAAATGGACTTGGTCCTCTACATGTTTGTACTCGTACTCTGACGATCTCATTCTCAGGTTTTTGGCGCAACTAAGAAGTTGTGAATTTCACTCATTGTTCTTGCTAATTCTCTCTAGCCTCTCTCTCTTTCTCTTTCTCTGTTCCTCTCCAGAATTCCTTTTCTCACTTTAAAAAAGTGGCAGAACAAAAATGGCAGCAAGCGAAAAGTTGAAGCCAATTCTCTCGGACTTCAGTTAAATCGCAGATAAATTTTATTTGGACTGAAAACATTACGATGATAGCTCTTCAATTTAAAGTGAAGACCTTATTAAATGTAAAAAGGCGTGGAGAGGTAACCCGAAATGATTGCTCTTTGCCGTCCTTATTTGCATAGATGGAGTTGTTACCATCAGACTCACCATGCTTGGATAAGAAGCGGTGTGGACCGATGATATTTAAACCCAAAATTCTTGAAGACCACCCTTTTTCTTCATTTAAGGGGTAAATAAAAGGGCAGAGCTATGAAAAATGAACCATTATTGGAAAATTAAAGGCTTTGAAAACGAAAAGACTTCAGTTTCTTTAACGTTTTTCTCTTTTAATTGAGCAATGAACGCAAATACAGTAAATTTTTTAATTGAGTGACTTCATTTTTCAGTAAATATTTAAGGGCAAAATAAAAGAAAATGTCAAAAATCTGACAAAAAAGATAAATACTAATGCTAAACATAGGAAGGTGCCATATCATATTTCACATTCACAACTTTATATATATAGATAGATAGATATTCAACCAATGAGGGCTGACGTTTGTTGTTGCATCAACTCCGCCTTTTTACTTATAAATCATCACAATGAACTAATATTTTAAAAGGCGGGTGTATGAGGTGGGATGTTTTACCTAATATGAGGCGAGGCGTAAGCCTTGAGATGTGAGGAGTAAGCCTCACATATCTTTAAAATTTTTAATTTATTAATTAATAAATTAATGTAATAACTCAAAAAAGTAAAAAATGTATTAAAATTTTAAGAAAATTTAAAAGGATCAAAGTAACTTATAGAAAATAAAGTATCTAACATGCTAACTTTCAAATAATTTAAAGATCACAATCTTTAAAAAAATATATATATTCAAACTACATCCTTAAAAGTAAATAATTAATAAATTCTATACGTATTACAATTTAAAGGTCACTCTTTTATGAATAATAAAAAATTACTTTCAAATAATTCAGCAAAACAATAAAATTCAGATAATTTTGAGAGACATAGAACTAACGCATGAAGACTAGTATCAAGTGAAGATATATATTTCAACTATTTATTTTCAGAAGTGATATTCAAATGATATTCACCCTCACAATATTCTCAATTGTTAATTAGATATGCAACACTATTGTTAATTGAATTAAGGAATTTGACATATGATTTTCAAAGAGCTGTTGAGCGACATTAGCATTAAGCATTAGGCATGTCTAGGGCATATAGTTGGGTGGTTAGAGCGTAAGCCTTGCAAAACCAAGCGCCATACATAAGCCCCTCCCTCCGGGATGAGTCCCAAAAAAATATTTTGAAACACTATAATAAACTAGCATGTCTTTGCTCTATTCAAAATAAGGTAGTTATTTTGCGTCTAGGTGCCGCGTGTTGTTTCTGAAGGAATTATTGTAGAGATAAATGAGATTTTGTCATAATGGTGAGAATGAAGTGAAAAAATAAAATGACCAAGTGTAATGTCTTGAATTCTTATTTTAAAAGACCTATCTAGATATTCTAGAACTTTGTTGGTAGATAAAGTTACTAGATATTTCTTATATATGGTTCTAGAATAATGTGTAAAACTATTGTTTGACAAGTATAAATAGGGAAAGTCTTGACCATTTGTAACCAAGTCAATTCAAGAAGTCTTCTTCAATAACAAAATTCCCTTTTCCAAAATCTTTCTTTCTCCTTTTATAGCTTCCTCTTCTTTAGTTGAATCTTTTAACTTTAGTTATTGATCTTGGGCTAGCAAAAGGTCTTCAAATAATATTTTCTAATTATTCTCTACATGATATCAGAACCATAGGTTGACTTCTGAATATATTTACAAGGGCAGATTATTAATTAACTCAATGAATATGTTTGAATGGATTTGGGTGGTTATGCTAATGGACTGGGATGTAATTGTTGAAATTAAGAGCTACAAAGAGTTATACATTTCTGTATTTAACTTGTACTCTTCTAGAAGGTAGTTAGTTATTCATTTTTTCTGTTAGTCGGTTAGTAGATCTGTTAAGTGTTAGGATAAATACACAGTGTAGAACATCATTTTGCAAGCAAGACAATTAATCGATGATTTGATTTCATCTCTCTACAATTATTCTCTGCCTTCTCTATAGAATTGCATCTCCTTTTTCTCATCTTCAGTAAGCTCATTAATGACGGAACCTAGGGCTGGAATTTAACATAGTATTAGAGCCATGGTTCTTTGCGATTCTAGTAGCGAGCTTCTAGATTGATCGAGTATATTCATTTCTCCCCTCTTCTACCCAGTTTTGGGTCTTCGATTTCTCACTGTTGAATTTTCCTAATTCATCAAAATTGTTAGTTTTTTGCACATATGACGATCGATTCACCTCAAATCACAGCTGGATCTTCACATGCAAACACTTAACAGATCGATTGCAATGATCCGTTGTATGTTCATCCCTCGGATAAACCAGGATTGTCACTCGTTCCTCAATTGTTGATTAGAACTGAGAACTACTCAGACTGTAGACGATCTATGGAAATGTTACTCCTAGTGAAGAATAAACTAGGATTTGTTGATGGAACTTGTGCGAGAGAGTTATATGAAAAAAATGCCTTTCAATTACGTTAACGGGATTATTGTAATTCAATAGTCCAGTCTTGGATCCAGAGCTCAGTGGTGAAGGAGCTTAGAAAAGGAATTGTCTATTCCTCAAATGCATAGAAAGTCTAGAAAGCACTTAAGGATCTTTTTAATAAGGTAAATGCGACTTAGGTTTAACATATAAATAGGGAAATCAGTTGTTTGATGCAGGGGATTTCAAGTGTATCCGTATACTTTTCTAATTTGAATGACCTTTGGGATGAATTTGAGTCGATAGTTCCTCAACCCTGTGACTATGAAACCCTGTGATTGTGAGAATTCCAAACATTTTGTTGAGTTTCTCCGTCAACAGAAACTTATGAAGTTCTTAATGGATTTAAATGATACATATGCACCACAAAGAAGCCAAATATTGATGATGCAACCGACGCATTCTTTGGACCAAGCCTACTCGATGATAATTCAAGAGGAAAGCAGAGGCTAAGCAATGGTTATGGTGCACAAACTGGAGTTTTGGGAAGTGGACCTGTAAACACTAAGAGTAACTCTTTTGTTTAAGCAAATAGCTTGAGTGTAAAGTACAACAAGAATGCAAATATGCAATGTGATTACTGCAAATTGAAAGGACACCAAAAGGATACATGTTATAAACTGGCAGGCTATCCACCAGGATTTAAATTCAACAACAAAAGGAGAGGTAGTTATGACAATCACACATCAGTGGAACATAATGTGAGTGTAAGGAAATGCTTGAAATGGGATGACAAATTGTATGGTTAATGCAACAACTCTAATCTTCACACCTGAGCAATATCAACAGATTCTCAGAATGCTAATCAAGGAGAAAGGACCAGCAGAAGAAAAGGGATCAACAGAAGTAGCCAACATGGCAGGTAATTCAATTACTGACCAAGTTAAGTGGATTATTGATACTGGAGCCTCCAATCATATTGCTTCCTCCTTAGATATGTTATCCTGTCGTAAGCCTATACCTCCCTTCAAGTCTACTTCAGTACATTTACCAAATGGAGATAGTACTAAAATTACACACACAGGGTCTTATGCTTTATCCACTACTCAAACACTACATGATGTGCTTTATATGCCTAAATTCCAGTATAACTTGTTGTTTGTGTCCAAATATACAAGAGAATTAAAGTGTGTAGTCACTTTTTATCCTATTTTTGTCTCTTTCAGAACTTCTTCAGTGGAAAGGTAAGGGGGATTGGTAGCCTTAAGGATGGACTCTACATCCTTAATCCTTCAAAGCTTGTTGCTCTTCTTGTCTCGATCCGACCCATATTTAATACGGATAAAAAATGGGTTAATTGGCAATAATATGTGTAACCATATTATTCATGACTTCTTGCATATGATCACTTTTGGGGAAATTCTTAGTCTCCCTAACTTGAGGAACCCCCAATTTGAGGCTTTACAAATGTGAAAGTTAGACTCATTGGTTATCCATTGGTTACCCATTGATTATCCATTTTCTAAATGAATAATATAGTTCTTATACATATTTGACCCGTTTTTAAAAAGTTCATTATCCAACCCATTTATTGTGGATAATATGGGTGGTTAACTATTTTCTTTAACCATTTTGCCACCCCTATTGTGTACCTACGATAGCTATAGATACTTTCTTACTTTTGTTGTTGATTTTTCAACGATGACTTGGACTTTTCTCTTGAGAATGAAAAGTGATGTGTATGTAGTTCTGTCCAATTTCCTTCACTTAGTAGAAAATAGTTTTTCTTCTGCTATCAAGACTTTTAGATCCAATAATGACTATGAATTTCTTAATTCTCTTTGTTCTACTCTATTTAAAGCCAAATGAATTATCTATCAAAGCAGTTGTGTCTACACCCCTCAACAAAATGGAGTTATAGAAAGGAAGTATAGACACCTCCTTGAAGTAGGTAATGCCCTGAGATTTCACGTTGCACTCCCATTGAAACTCTGGGGTGACTGTATTTTACCAAATACCTATATCATTAATAGATTGCCTAGCAATGTTTTACATGAGAAATCTCCCTATGAACTATTTCATGGTTCTTCTCCAAAACTTGATCACATGAGGACAATACATTGTCTTTTTTGTGCCAAATAACTTGATCTTCATGATAACTTTTCCCCAAAATCTTTACAAGTTGTCCTCTTACATGATCGCAATTGTACCCTCGCGATCGCGATGCAAAAAAATACACCGCCACAATTTTCTGTACGCGTTTACGACACTCCCCTCGCAAACGCGATGAACACCTCTATCAGACCTTCGCGAACGCACTTCAACATGTGCGAACGCGAAAAAGAACTCATAGAGAAGGCCCAACCCATCTAAACATTTCGCGAACGCAGAGACCTGGATGCGAACGCCAAGAAGGCCAGCCTCTAACACTATGCGATCGCGAAGAACAAACGAAAAACCAGAAAATAGCAGAAACCAGCAGTGCCAAAATGTTCCGAAACCCGTCTGAAACTCACCCAAGCCCTTTAGGACCCTGTCCGAATATGCCAACAAGTCCCAAAGTATAACACGGACCTACTAGAGGCATCAAATCACACATAATAACGTCAAAATCATGAGTCATTGATCAAGATCAATCTTTTAAGTTCACAAATTTTGAACCCAACGTCCGATTCAAGCTTAACAAATCCGGAATGAACCCAAATTTTTCATACAAATTCCAAATGACATATAGAACCTATTTCAACCCCCGTAACAACAATCTAAACCTGATAACATCGAATTCAACTTTAATCAAACATGTGAACTTTTCAAACCTTCAAATTGCTAACTTTTGCCAAATAGTGTCGAAACCTTCTAGAAACATCCAAATGAAAATTCTGGCATACGCCCAAGTTCAAAATCACCATTCGGACATAACGAAACAATAAAAACTCCGATTTGGGGTCAAATTAACAAAAATCAAACTCGGTCAACTCTTCTAACTTAAAACTTCTAAAATAATAATCATTCTTCCAATTCAATTTTGAATCACCCAAAAAATAAAACCGGCGATACACACAAGTCATAATACATCATACAAAGCTACTCATGACCTCGAAGATATTTTATGCAAGAGCGATGGTTGGGTTTCAGTGGTATTTTGCAAAAGCTAGTTTTTGGTCGCAAAGGAGACGCCACAAAAGCGACTAATGTTTTGCAAATGTGAAAGGGTCTGGGCAGAAGAATATATTCGAGGGTTTGATGATTTATTCACATTTTTGTGTTTGGGACCTTGTTTTTGGGCAATTTTAAAGGGTTTCTTCACGTGTTGGTTTAGGGTAAGTGTTTGTTTTATCCAAAATTGATTATATTTCATGATTCTATAATTATTTTTATCATTATATTAGTGAATTGAATGGAAGAAAATGAGAATTTTTGTAAAATCTTTTAAAAATGTAAAATGAGGAATTTGAAGGAAGATTTAATATCAAAATTTGATAATTTTGGTATGGTTGGACTCGTATCGGAGTAAGTGTTCGGATTTTGTGAATTCGTCGGGTTTCGAGGCGTGGGCCCGGGGTTGAATTTTTAGTTTTCTTTAAAGATCGAAGCTTTATTATCTGGAACTGTTTTCTATGGTTTTTATTTATGATATTAAGTTATTTTGACTAGATTGAGTCGTCCTGAGGTTATTTCACACGAGAAGGTCATTTTAGAGTATCGGTTTAGCTTCTTTGAGGTAAGTATCTTGCCTAACTTTGTGTGGGGGAATTACCCCTTAAAATTTGAGTTGTTTGTGAAATTTTTGTCATGTAAAAGCCGTGTACGTGAGGTAACGAGTACATACTCAGACTTATATGTGGAAATTTACCGATCTAGACTCATGGACATCTATTATGTACTTATTTGGAATTGTTAGCACATGTTATATCTTTTATTCATCATGTCTACTATCACATGCTTTATTTGAAGTTGCTGTTACATGTCACATTCTTTTCTTGTAAAGTTTTCTCTTATATGCTTTATTTGGAGTTGTTACCACTTTTACCATTACGTGATTTCTTTTATTGTTGAGATGCTCTTCGTTGATATTATTGTTACATGATATCCTTTGTTGCCAGTTTATTCTCATGTCTTTAGACGTAGTACTAGCTCGTGTCATTTCTTTCATTATTAGTTAAATTCTCAAACCTGGCATAACTAACGTCATTGTCTTGGTGTGACAATCAAGAATATCATGATGGGGCAACAACTGGTCCATGCCTAAAATAAT
This sequence comes from Nicotiana tabacum, assembly GCF_000715075.1. NCBI lineage: Eukaryota > Viridiplantae > Streptophyta > Magnoliopsida > Solanales > Solanaceae > Nicotiana > Nicotiana tabacum. The sequence goes on along the minus strand of NC_134089.1, from coordinate 54,809,072 downwards.
ATCAAAATCTACCATACTACGCAATAATAGATTGGATTTGGTCTCAAAACCATCAAGAACAACTAAACACGACCGATACACATGGTCAAAAATAATGGAATCTCCCACAAGTGTGGACACATAGACATGAGAACTCAAAAAATCACGGAATATACCCAAATATGAAGCAAAGTAAGATGATACATAGGAATAAATGGAGCCTGGATCAAATAAGACTGATGGATCTCTATGGCCGAAATAATACCTATGATAATTGAGTCGAATGCAACCGCCTCCATCCTAGTCAGAAGAGCATAATATCTGGCCTGGCCTGACCATATAGACTGGTGGAAACTGGTGCGGTAACCACGACCTGGGAAGTTTGGGGACCATAAGGAATACGAGGAGTTTAGGTAGTTTGTGGAGGTACACCCCTCCTCAGTCTAGGCAGTCCCTCCTTATATGAAGAGTGTTACCACACTCAAAACATGCTCTCGGAGGGCGTGGCTATTGAAACTAGCTCAAGTCTGGTCGGTTGGACTGTCAGCTGAAAGCATCCCGTGCAAGAGGTGGACTAGATAGTGGTGGTTCATAATGGGCAACCTGAGGCCTAGGAGTAGCCAGAATATCGCTAGAATCCGGGAGTGCTGAATGAATAGGGCGGCTCACATAGCCTCTACCATGAGGGGATGCAACTGGGGCACATGCACCACTATATGTGCCATAATCTCGAGGCCTCTTGGCCTCCCTCTCATCTCTCTCTCTCGGCCCCACACACCCTCCAATCTTTGAGTGATCTCCACCACCTACTGGCATGGGGTACAGTCTCCAACTTTCGAGCCATACTGAATCTAATACCGTGGTTGAGCCCCTCGATAAATCGATGGACTTGCTCTTTGACTATGTAAACTAAGGTTGGTGCATGTCTGGACAACTCGCTGAACTTAACAGCATACTCTGATACGGTCATAACATCCTGGCACAACTGCTCAAACTCTGCACGCCATACATCCCAAAGACTCTGGGGAACAAACTCTCTCATGAATATCTTTGAAAACTGAGCCCATGTGAGTGAAGCTGCCTCAGCCGGACTACCCAACTCATACGCTCGCCACAATTGATAAGCCGCACCTTTAAGATGGAACGTAGTGAAAACAACCCCACTCGACTCCACAATACCTATAGTATAGAGGATATAGTGGCACTCCTCAAGAAAACCCTGTGCATCATCTGAAGCTAAACCACTAAAAGTAGGAAGGTGGTACCGCTACCCTGACCTCAGGTTGAGCTGGGACGATCGACTGCCCTAGTATGACCTCTGGGACCTGGTCAACCAGAACCCGCTGCTCTGGGGTATGGGAGACCGGAGTCTGTGCCTCTCCCCCCACTTGAGATGTGGCAGGAGCAAGTGGAATCAACCCTGCCTGAGTTAAAGTGCCAAACATGCCCAAAAACTAGGCGAGGGTCTTTTGAAGTGCAGGGGCAGTAACAGGCATCTCAGGTGCCTGCCCTCCAACTGGATCTACTGGTGTCTCCTCTATAGCAGCTCGTGCGGGTGCTTTAGCTGCACCATGTGGACGTCCTCGGCCTCTACCCCGGCCATGGCCTCTCGCAGCTCTAGCAGGGGGCGTGGGTGTCTGATCATCCAATCCAGTTGTGTGTGTCCTCTCCATCTGTGAGAGAATAGAAAGATAGAGATTTAGAATTTTAAAGTTAATAAATTCGTACGATAAGGAATCAAAGAAGTAAAGCTTTCCCTAACAGTTCAATAGCCTCCCGAAGATAAGTACAAACATTTTCGTACTGATCCGCGAGACTATACTAAACCTGTTTGTAACTCATAACAACTGTGAACCTAAAGCTCTGATACCAACTTGTCACGACCCTAATTTCCCTATATAGGATGTTGTTATGTCACCTAGTCTCTAAAACTAGATAAGCCTAACATACATGCGGAATATAACTGAAATAATGAATAAACTATCAAATACTCAACCACTATTATAAATAAAACACCGCAACTCAACTTAAACGGACTTTCTAAAATTTGGTGAATAACAAGTCACATGCTCTATAAGATGGTACTGAACATCCCTATACATTAGTGTCTAGTAAAGGATAAGAAAAGAAAATAGACTAGATAGAGGGTAACTCTGAGGCTTGCGGACGCCGGCTAGTATACCTTGAAGTCGCCGAAACCAGGCTCGTCTCACTGGTGCCTGGACTGGTAGGAGGTACCTGGATCTGCACAAAAAGATGTTCAGAAGCATAGCATGCGTACACCACAATGGTACCTAGTAAGTACCAAGCCTAACCTCGGTAGAGTAGTGACGAGGTCAGGTCAAGGCCCTACTGGAATAAATAAGAGACAAAATGAGTAATTTGAATAGTTGTAAGAGTGATAACAATAGAAATGAGATGATAAAGAAATATACCGAGAATAGATACATTGAACTAAGGCAAATAATGCATCAAACAAGAAATGCTATGACACGGAACAAAGCAACAAAACACAAGTGAAGAAATAAAAAGTATCAACAAGAATCACTACTGAGGTGCCGCCTCGTAGTCTCAAATCACAAAGCATTTCACAATCTTTCCTCATATCACCGAGGGAGCCTTGCATTTAATTTTGAAAATTATTTTTCCCAAAATATCTTCCCGTATTTTAGCCCACCTTATCACACCGTGTGTGTTCAGATAGTTCCCCTACTAGCAACACACGTATCAAGCCCACCTTATCTCATCGCATGTGTTTCAACCCCAAAACCTTATACCATATCATGCATATCAATAACACAACATATCACAAATCACACCTCAAGTGCCCAATATCACAACTTGCCAAAGAAATCAACAATGACAGTGTTTTCACATAGCCCATGGCTCAACCACAATATGCGCATAAGTCTCAACAATAACAATCAAAGGTGAATAACTCAACAAGAATGGTATTTCACAACTTTACAACTTTGCCTCAATATGAATCATGGCCTTCATAACTCAACACCAATTTCAACAACAAGATATCCCAAGAATAACAACTTCAAGTAAAGAATTCTATAGGTTAATAATGAATAAGGAATAGAGGAAACGTTATTTCGACTAAACATTTAAATACAATTAGCAAGTAAGAGATAAGACAACTAGAACATGTGAAGATACACTAATGATGATGAATATAACATGTTAAGGTAACTCAACTAAGGCATGAAAGGAATCTATATAGCTAAAACCGATCAATTTCCACATTTAACCCATGTATACACTCGTCATCTTGCGTACACTACTTTCATATATCACAATTAATCCTAAGGGGTAATTCCCCCCCACACAAAGTTAGGAAAGACACTTACCTCAAAATACGCTAACAATCCACTAGTATGCCTTTCCCTCGATTATCCAACTTGGAACGGCTCAAATCTAGCCAAAACAACTTCATACCATAAATATAAACTATACAAACTATTCCAAACAATAAAGTTACTATCTTTAAGGATAAATAAAAAATCAAATCAAAAAGTCAACCTCGGTCCCACGTCTCGGAACCCGACCAAAATTGCAAAACCCAAACACCCGTTCGACAAGTCCAACCATACAAGAATTACTCAAATTCGACCTCAAATCGTCTTTCAAAACCAAAAAATTTAGTCTAAGAAGTTTTCACAATTTCCCCCAAAACTTCCAACACAAATCACCAATTAGATGATGAAAATAACAATATATTCATTAAATATAGTCAAATACGGGTTAGAATTTCTTATCCTGATGAATTGCTTGAAAATCTCTCGAAACATCACCACAAATCGAGCTTTATAGGTCTAAAAATGGATAATGAAATCAAACCTTCGAAGAATCCCTATTCCAGCAAAGGGATTTCGTTTTTGCAGGCCAATAGCCGCTTTTGCGGTTCCGCACCTGCAAAAATTCCATCGCAGGTGCGTCAATGACTTAAGTCCTAAAAATGCGCCTCTGCGAACACCCAAGCGCACCTACGCGCATGCTGCTGCGGACAATGCCTCGCTTCTATAAGCTCGCATCTGCGGAGCTTCGACCTTATCTGCGGTCCTTCCCCAGCACACCCAAATCTGCTCCTGTGACACCCCCTCCACATCTGCGCCCACTTTTGCGGATAGATCACCTGCAGTCCCACCTGGGAAGGTCTAGCCTTGCTTTTGCTACTTGTGGGACACTTATATGGCTTCTGGGCCGCTTCTGCGGTTCCGCACCTGCGACCCAAAATTTGCAGGTGCGATCGCACCTGACACAATAGAGGTTCAGCAATGCACAAGTCCAAAATTTGATTCGGATTCAATCCAATTCACGCCCCGGCCCACCGGGACCCTGTCTGAATATACCAACAAATTCCAAAATACATAATGGACATATTCGAGAACCATATCAACCAACATCGATTCTATGAATCACAACCCAATTCAAGCTTATTGAAACTATGAACTTTCGAATTCTAAAACTAATGCCGATTCATACCAAAATAACCCCGATTGACTTCAAATTTTGCACCAAGTCATAAATGACATGACAGACTATTTCCACTTTCGGAATCGGAATCCGACCCTAATATCAATAAGATCAACTCCAGATCAAACTTTCCAACCTTCCAAACCTTTAACTTTCTAACTTTCGCCAATTCAAGCTGAAACGACCTACGGACCTCCAAATCAACATCTGGACACGTTCCTAAATCTAAAATCAGCATAAGGAGCTTTTGGAACCGTCAAAATTCCATTCCAGATCCATCTACACAAAAGTCAAACTATGGTCCACTATTTCAACTTAAGCCTCCGACTCAGGGACTATATGTCCCATTTCACTCTAAAACTCACCCGAGCCAAAACCAAACACCCCCGACAAATCACATAACCACAATATAACATAGATGAGGCAATAAATAGGGGATCAGAGCTAAAATACTCAAATTCACTGGCCAGTCATTACACGTACGACTTTGAAATCAAGCATCGGGCCACCTTGTTTTCTTTAGTCTATGAAGCCGAAGCCTTAATACCAGTTGAGATGGGAGAACCAAGCCTCAAGTTCTAGTAAGTGGCCAAAGAGCCAAATGGCGAGGCCATGATCACGAGCCTGAAACTATTGGATGAAAGACGGAGGCTTCCCTGGCCCGGTTGGCTCCCTAGAAGTAACGAATAGAAAGGTTTTACAATCGAAGAGCCAGCCTCCGCCACTTTCAAGTTGGGGACTTGGTGTTGAGAAAAGTAACACTACACACCAGGAACCCGAATGAACCAAATTTAGAAGGACCATATCGAGTTGTCGGAATAACCGAAAAGTGCTCATATAAACTCGAAGTAGGAACTGACGTACAACTATCAAACAACTGGATCGTGACATACTTAAAGAGGTACTAATACTAAGGTACAAACTCAATTACTTTTTAATCATGTTATAAATTATACTAACGTATGCAGGTAATCAACTAAGGATAGATGTTGCTATTAGGTCTGAAAGCACATACTGCACTTTTTTTTTGTTAAACCGGTTTTGTCCCGAAGTGGGTTTTTAGGCAAGGTTTTTATCGAGGTAATAATAAAGAATGCTACCCTAGATTTGAAGACAGGTTTCAAACTAAAATCAATGGTGTTTGCTTCGGATCAACAGTATCCGAGCCCTCATAAGTTTGACCTCGAATACTAGGGGCCATTACCCTTGGATTAAGATCTTTAGCAAGGGAAAAAGAAAATTTTATGTGTTAAAAGCTAAGGCTTAGTTGTTAGGATTCATTGTAAAGGCCAAACAATAGTATAAACCTTGCCAACATAGTCCCCTCTAGCCGTAGCATAACTTTTTTATGCTCCATCAATCGTGTACCTTGCATACTAAGCAATGAAATAATTTCTACTTCCCCTACGCTTTGTTACTGCGCATTTTGCTTTTTCGATCCTGGATACTAAAGCCCACGGGTTACCCCTACTCGGGGACCATCAAGCCCATGGGCTACCCCTACTCGGGCACTATCGTCTGATGAAAATTTGAATGACCCGTTCTACCAATGACTCGAAGATGTCTGAAGTCCATAACTAGAAAGTAAGACCCTTACGAAAATTTAAAACCTACTAAATGATTACCCATGACAAAATAATTGTCTAAAAACACTTAAGCATCTTAAAAACCTTCGATTTCACCGAGGGTTCGAAGCCACAAGTAAACCAAAGTTGTCAATGAAGTCAGGCTCCGTTCGAACCTCCAAAAAATGGATGCTCCAGAACCACATCTGATTTTATGCTAAGGCATAAAAAAGAATACGCAAATAAAAATACTCACTCTGTTCCAGTTTATGTGAACCTATTTCTTTTTTGGTCCATTCCTAAATTAATGACCCTTTTCTAAATTTGGTAACAATTTTGCTTAAACTTATAATTCCACCCATAATAAGAAGCTTTTATACCCACACAAATACTCTGGGCCTCTTTTTGACTTGTTTAGGACCACAAATTCCAAAAGTCTTTATTTTTTCTTTAACTCCGTGCCCAATCAAACATATTCACATAAATTGGAACGGAGGGAGTACAAGAAGATGCTAGAAAAGTAAAAGACATGGTATTGCCAAAATGGGAAAATTTTTATACACTCCAAAATATATTTACAAGGCCCAATAGAACGGCCTCAAATAAACAAAAGAATATATATAAATAAGGAAAAACTAAAAAGAAAAACTAAGGCATCTACGCCTGGTCTTTACTAGGGCCCTACTCGTCGCCAGAACCGTCGGAGCCCTCATAGCCCTCGGAGCCTTTGAGACCCTCAAGCTCGTAGAGCTCCTTTGCCTCGGCCTCGAGCTTCCTAACTTCTTCAATCTTGGCTGATAGGTCAAAACCTCGGGCATACATCTCTTCGAGGGTCTCTCTCTATGATATCACTTTATGTACTCAGTCTTCATCTTTAGGCGGGTCTCGGCTACCTCCACATCGGCCTTGTATTGGACCACCATTTCCTCAGCATCAACAAAGGTTGTGTCCAATCTGGACCTCAGTTCCGTATATTTTTGTTCAAGAGCATCCCGTTCCATGACGCCTGAGCTCAACTGTGCCTGGAGATCATCATTCAGCCGAGACCACTTATCGGTTTTCTCCTTCACCACCCAAAGTTGGTTCTCAACAGATGCCAGCTCTGCTTTCGCAATTTCCTTATCTGAAGCTAGCAGTTCCATCTTGCCCTTCCACACTTCGGTTGTGGCCTTGACCTCATCTATATAAACACTTAGCTGGTCGATCAAGTCTATCTTTTGTTGGACCTGCGAAGATGTGTTGTTAGTCACCACGACTAGCTTCTCATTTTTAGCCTTAAAGATCTTTACCTTCTCAACCAGGTCAGTGTGTTCCTACTTCAGAGTCGAGGCCTCTTTTTGACGTTTTTCCAGATCGGCCTAGAGAAACGGAGGTCTTTGAGGGCCTCGTACTGCTACTCACTAAGAGCCCTGTACATTTCCTTCTTCCAGACCTACTCTTTGAGCTCGAACTTGAGCTGGCTAACCTCCAAACCGGAGGAAGCTTTCATGGTGAAGCATTGAAGCTTGTAAAACAATGAAGTTATTAGAGGACATCAAAAACCAATGTGAGATTCACAAAGGAGTACAAAAGGGTTGATTCCTTACCTAATTCGACGCCTGTTGCGCCTCATTGAAGAGGCTCGACGTGCCCAATTCGTTCATCTTTACCTGGTCCTCCATGATCACCAAACATCGGAGGTAGTTGGCTATGCCCACGGGAGTAGACAGGACCTGGGCATCCTCCAAGTTTGTGAGAACAACCGTTCTCTTGCGCTCAGGGTCTACACACGAAGTAGGGAATTAATTCACTAGTCTTGGGCTCGAATTCAGACCGCTCGTGCCCGAGGGCACATCCTTCTTTGGGACCTCCAGGTTACCAAACCCGGAAAAATCTTCTAACGCGGCCATATCCATTCCATAAAAGAACGTGTTGAGGGTGTCATCTGGGCCCTATGACATCTTGCCTGACTTCTCTTTTCCTGCTTAGGCCTCTTAAAGCATGGACTCAGTATAAGAGGGTGTCTCCACGATGTCAATGACAATGGTTGCCTTCTTCGGAACATGATCGGCTTCTTGGGAGGTTTCAACCTCCGTCTCTCCCTCTGGTTCCCGAGTTAGAGGAGGATCAAGCTTATGGTCCTCTTTATTGGACGTCGCCTGCTCCCCCTCATTAAGGGTCAACCTATGAGTAATGAAAATGTCGTCATCTTCGGGCTTATTTCTGAGCAAGTAGAGAGAATAGGGGTCCGGTACCTTGGACTTGGTGCTCTTTTTGAGATTTCGGACCCGGATGATCACCTTCTTCTTCTTCTTCACCTCGGCATCCGGGGAACCCGGAGACTTTCTCCTCTTCTTCTTCACCTCCTTTACGAAAGCCCCGGGCTACCCCAAACTTGAGGGCTTGGCAAGAAAGGACAGATACCTGTCCTCATCCAACAGCCTAACTTTGGTGGCCTTAGGAACATGTAAGAAAAAGAGAAAGGGCTATCACTATGTAAGTTAAGAGCATGGTGATAATTATTTATGGAAGAACCTCACCATGAGAATGGGCCTCCCATTTTCCCTTCGATAGATTGTGGCATACGCGCTCGGAGTAAAGCATCTGCTTGTAGATTCCCTCGATTCTGCTCTTTGAATAGGAGGATTGCATCAGGAACTTGGGAAATAACTACACAACCACAAACACAGGAAATGAGAGAAAGAAAAAAAAGAAAGGAATAATTAAGAAAGACAATACTTACGGGATGTGTTCCACTCCTCGGGGAATGACAGAAACTCGGGAGGGATCATGTCTTCGGTTTTCACCAAAACGAACCTCCCCTGCCAGCCTCGATCTTAGTCCTCGTCGATGCTCGAGAAAGGATCCGTACTTGCTCGGCGAACGAGCTTGATCAGTCCCCCTCTAAAGATTCGAGGATTGTATTGGCAAAGTAGATAATTGAGGGTGAACCGAGGGGCTTCAGTATTATTCATGAAATGGTGTAAGAGGATCACGATCCTCCAGAAGGACGGTGGATTTTTCCAAGGCACACCTCGTACCTTTTGCAGAAAGCAACGACTACGGGGGGCAAGCATGAAGGGGTAAGTACACAAATACCCCTTCACGTGAGTAGTAATATCGTCATTAGGCTTGGGAACGACCATGTCCTTACCCTCCCATTTACATTCCGTTCGAACTATGGTAGGGTTTCTTCAATGACGGAGCATATGTACCTCCATGCTCCCTGGCCTTGGTCTTGTTGAATAGAGGCCTTCTCGACCTTGAAGTCATCCCCGATAGAGCAGCCCCCGGGTATGAAGCTTTTCATGGGAGGCTCCTGAGCCACTTTAGGAATGGCCACCTCGACATCTGCGGTCGGGTGGGAAGATGAAGTAGTAGCCTGCTGAGGCACTGACTTAAAGGTTTTTTTCCATTGTGATCTAGTAAATATAAAGGTATGAAGATTTGAAGATGGTATGAAGGTATGACTATTACACCCCGATTGTTTTTCTTTTCGACTTTATTTATTCTATGCAAGAAGTGGAAAGTATGATTTAAAAGGATTTCACGTGTTTAGAAATTTATTTTACATGCCATATATACTTTACTTGAATTATACGTTATGTATATAATCCAAACATGTCGTATTAGAAAAGTTGCTGCAATTTCGGTTAAGATACGGCATGTAACTAGATCACTTTGCGACCAGATTTTCTCCTAGCATATGGAGCCTTTTGGGGATAAATTATATATGAAATCGAAGGCCTATATATGTAGTTTCCATTGCTTCAGATCGTATATCAATATGACATCGGAGTGAAAAGTTATGAGCGTCCAAAGTAGGGCTGCCACAACGTCAGTAGAGTATTACGGCAAAAGCAGACAGGTTACTTGGCCAACTTGCGGGCCAGTTTTATCCCAATCCATAAGGAATTTGAAGAAGATTCAAACATGAAAGTTGGAGGTTATTGAATCTAGTTTCTAGAATATCAAGCCTTTTGTTGATACGACGTCTGAGTAGAGAGAAACAAGAGTTCAAACTAGGGTCACCAAGCTGCCAAAAAACAGCTTTGTCACCTACTAGTTTAGTGAGGTGGTGGCTTTTTATATGTGTTTGTTCTCAAGTTTTGCAGAACATATCTATCACCTATTGAGACAAACAAGTCCCCAAATATTATCTCATGTTCTCCTTGTAAATTATCCAAACAATTCAATAACTTTGGGTAGAATAATTCACACAAAACTTGAGAGGTGTGGGGGTGTTCATGTTATATCTCCTACTTGAGTTTTAAGGAGCTTTCCTTGTTGAAGCCAATATTAATTTGAAGAAAATCTTGCTATAAGATTTCAAGAATTACTTTTGATGAGGATTTGAATCAAAGAAAGTGTAAGGTATGTGAGGTTTAACTTCTTTCTTCATAGGCATGGGTTTTGTCAAGTTACAATTTATTTGCTTCATATAATTCTTGAGAAAATATTATTCAAGTATGAATCCTTTCTTGTCTTTATTAAGATATAAGCCTTGAAATTCAGCCATAATCCATTTATAAATCTCAATTTCAAGACTTTTTTGTGTGTAAGATTCACCTTTCTTCTTTAGAGACATGTACTTGCCAAATACGGTAAAATTGATCCATATGAATCCGATTGTGAGTTTTTCCTTGTTTCTGGCTGAGTTGTGAGCTTTTAAACTCATTTATAATCTATTTTAGAATCTCAATTTCATGTCTTGGTTGTGTTTGAATGGCCTATGCTTTGTTGTAAGTTCAATACCCAGTTCACTGGAAATTCCACGTACTTGAGCTATGAGGTTCACAATTGAGTGGGTGATGGCCATTGCTTGAGGTGTGCAACCAATTGTGGAGTGTAATGGAGCCTTTTAGGTCCGCAATTTTCTCTGGCCAGTAGTGAGTTTGAGGTTTGAAAAGGCTGTTTATGTACCATGATCAGCCCACAAGTCCACGATAGTTTTGTTAACCGACAATTATGTATATATATATGTGTGCATGGATAGTATGGATGTGTAAATGTTTAGACACATGTAGATGGTGAATGTATCATGTTCCATATATTGGTTCAACACTCTATCATTATACATGAGATAGATATTTAAACTTTTAGATGCATATAAATATAGATGGTAACCGTTCAGACGGTAGTGTTCGGACGTATAACATTCAGATACATAGCGTTCAGACGCATGAGTGTTCAGACACATAACGTTTAGATGTATTCAGACCGTTCAGACGGCCATACATGTTTGGGCGTGCATACGCCATTAAGTGAGATAGCGTTCATACACTTATATACATTATTATAGTATGTATATTGATATGAGAGACACCACAAAAATAGATCTGGTATTACTAGTATGATAACAGATTAAAAAGTAAGTAATGCACTTCAACTATATTTTGAGTTTCTTTATGTTACTCTTCATTTCAGTAAGGATGGCAGTTCCGGAGTATGCCATATATTTCATATGCATTCTCAACCCTTCTAATATACTTCAGTTACCTTTTTGTTTCTTGTGTTGTCTTTCTAAGCTAACATATAGGCAATTCAGATAAGGGCTTGTTTTTGAGTTACATTATTACTGTCCATGACATTACTTAGTTTCCTTATGATTGTATTTCTACCTTACATACTCAGTATATCAGTCGTACTAATGTCCCTTTCTGTTGGGGGACGTTGCGTTTTCATGCCCGCAGGTATAGGTTGTTCGAGAAAAGACAGACACCAGTAGGACAACAGGTAGTAAATTTGAAGGCACTCCTTTGTTCCAGGGTTGCGAGTACAGGGGTAGGTTTAGTTTTATATATGGGTATGGCAGGGCCTTATCCCGTTCTTATGTTTAGTTAAGCATTTATTCTTAGAAGGCTTGTAGACATGAATCCTGTGGTTTAGATATAGTTTGTATAGCAGTCATGTTAGGTCTTATCGGCCAACCAGTTGTATGAAATACCTATGTATAGTATGGTTCCCCTTTAAAGCTTTATTTATCCTTTTAGTAGTTTATGTATGAGTATGAGATACCAGGATAGCGGTAACCGATAGTTAGAGACAATTGCCCGTCGCGTCCCTAGGATGGGGTCATGACAATGACGGTCTAGGTTGAAGGTTCAAAGAAGTTGTATAGGGTTTAAAGATGAAAATATGAAGGCTCAAAGAACAATGTATGAAGATTTGGAGAAGATAAAAGCTATTAGGGAGTTCGAGGGTAAAGTTTGGAAACGAAAAATGGAAGAAGTGAAAAAGGTTAGAGGCTTTTATATGGAAAAAACAATCAATGTTCGACATTTCACATTCGAAAGTAGCCATCCGATGGATGACATGTGTCCGAAGTCAGAATGATGCGACTGATGGGACGTTTCGATTTACCCGTCATCTCAGTTGTAACGTACGAAGGAAGGAACCGGGGTTCATCTATCGTTTTCCAATGTTTCATCAAACCTACTATCCGAAAAATGAGGGGACTATCTGTACACGGGTGAAATCGGGGATAGTGCACACCCCGATTTTCAGGTGAAGAAAACAGAAGAAGGGCATAGACGCACGAGACTGAAATTAAGGTTGGGAACCGTTCGTATCGAGACCCATGAAAGGTGAACGATGTGTTCATCATCGCACATGATAAAACGACGCTCCCTGGACCCTGAACGGTTTCTAAAACCTCGGAAACACGATAAACGGTTACACACGACAGATAAAGGGCCGTGATATTTATATCTGATAGGGTATCACGGCGCAGATCTCACTCGATGTAACACGCGAACCAAAGCGATACAAATTTATTTGCCGCTTTCTAGCTACTGGAAAAGTTCTTATTTAATTCTTCTATTCTTTATTCACAACTGGGCTTGAACCAAGAGTCCAATCGAGGGCAAAAATTACTGTTCAACCTAGGTTCGAGCTAAGCCATAACATTACAACTGGTTCGATCGTTTATTTTGTCTTTAACTCGTTTATCTAATATTCTTGATTATTTGTGTTGAATCAATCCACTTATCCTTAAACCCGCGTACAAATTTAATAGTTATCTGATTTAAGGTTAAACAATATTTTTTACATGTTCTGTAGATATACTATGAATGTTTGCTACATAAAATGCATAAATAAAAACATATATATTATACCATTATTATATTTGTATGATTAAATATTTTTAATTAATTTTTGCAATTAGCTAAATTTATCTCAGACCAAGAAAATAGGAAATAATACATTTAATAGTGTTTTATGGTAATAGGAAATTTAGGAATTGACATATTTAATGAAGTGATTTATGGAAAGATGGAATCCCGTTGAGGATTGGTTGGGGTCAGTTTCTATTATGGAATGTAAAAATTTTGCTGCCATGTTTCTTATAAATTGATTAGTATGGCTTGGATTTTGTAAAAAAAAAAAAAGGAAAAATCCTTTCGGCCAGATTGGCCCAAATGTGGTCATTTAGGTAATTTTACTCCCTAATTAAGGTTTCAGGCATATTTTTATACCCAAAGTGCCCTTTCAGTAACCTTTTGAATATTTCTCTCCCACCATTAAACTTTTATCTTCCCAATACATGGAAGATCTCACGGGTTCAAACCCTATTTTTCATAAAGTTTTTTTTTTTTTACGTATTTCCATCCTTTTTTTGTAGTATACACCCATATAATTCGAAATAATTCATCTATATACATGTATTTAATTGTGCATTTTGTATATGTTTAATATTTGAGTGTGTATTTCGTATATTTTTTAGTAGGTCTTCAAAGCCCTACTATTTAAACACATGATACCCTACTTAAACAAACCCTAGATGGCCGAAACCCATACTTAAACAAACCTTCATTTAAAACTCCTATGTTCTTCTAAGTTTTAGATGGTCGAAACCCATACTTAAGCAAACCTTTATTTAAACTCCTATGTTTTTCTAAGTTTTAGTTAATAGATTAAGGATGCATTCGAAGAAGAATAATGCTTCCAAAGTATATGTTGTATTTTCTGGTAAAAGGCTAGGAATCTACTACTCATGGAGTGAATGTTCTCCTATGGTTATCGGGGTTAAGCGTAGCATCTTCCAGTCTTTCAAGTCTCACGATGCGGCCATATCGGCGTTCGATGAATTTGAAAAATCTGCTGAAGGTAAATAAAAGTAAAATCTATGGTGTTTGTTGTTTTTTGTTGTAAGAAGCCGGGAATCTACAAAAGTTGGTCTGAGTGTGTTAAAATGCTTGTTGGAGTCGAGGGTAGCTACTTGCATGCTTTCCAATATTATGATGAAGCTTTAGGAGCCTTCAACAAATTTAAAAAAAAACAAGTTTTTCACAAGAGCCTTCTTCAAGCTCGGTCGTTGAAGAAAGTGAAGAAGTGGTAACAAATGAAAGTGCATCAAATGCTATTTCATCTTCTATGTTAGCGGGCATATTTATTAGGTTGAAGCTACCTGAAATTGTTGGAAAGTAATTATGTCAATTTTAGTTCATATGTTATCTTGTGTTTGAAAAGTGTTTGTTATTTCTATTTGGTGTGCAATAGTTGATGACTTTGTTTTTACTTTTGAATATCAAGTGTTGTAATGAAGTTGGGCATGATTATTTTATGTTTAATTTCTTCATTAATTCATTATCTATGAAGTTTGAATTTTGTGACTTCTTTAGCATTTCGATCATGTTTAACCTTTGGTGTGATCTTTGTCCGGTTAATATGTGGTTTATGATTTATGTAGATTTCAAAAATGTAATAATAAACAACATTTATGTATTAAATATTTGCAGCAATCAGCTTAAGTGACACTTGGAATGCTTGTTGATTAAGCTTTCTGGATTAGTTTTTTGAGAAAAAAAATTATTTTAGAATGAATTTTGGATAACATTATTTTAGTTTCACTAGAATTAAAACCGGACTTTGTGTTATTTAATTTTCTGATATATTCTGGTCTGATTTTTGTAAATAAACTCTGTATTAATTAAAGAAAATACTATTCAATTACATGCAAATAGTTCCAACTTGTGTAACGCCCGACCGATCGTTTTGCTTTTTAGAACCCCGTTCCCCTAAATAAAACTTCATGCGCTTGCTTTAACTGATTTACGACCTACGGGGATGGTTGGTTTGGGTTTTGAAAGAGTTTGGGTTGAGATAGGCTCACTTGATTCCTTAAGATTTTCTTAAAAGGATAAGTTTGACTTTGGTCAATATTTATAGCGAGGTCCCTAGCCCGAGTAATGAGTTTTTATTGGAAATTATTAAACTGAAATTCTAGGGATTTAAAGAAACTAAATAATGACTGATCACATTGGTATCGGGCATGTATGTTGGTTCCGGAGCCCGGTACAGGTCCAATATAACATTTAAGACTTGCCCGCAAAATTTAGTGTCAATCCGAGTAGTTTAAGTGCGTTTCAGCTCGTTAGAGGCGAATTAATAACTTGAAGTTTATAAGTTTGATTCAATTGGTTTTACAGAGTGATTCTTAGATTTAACATTGTTTCGGGCGTTCCGAAGGTTCAAGCTGGTCCATTTCATGATTTCAGACTTGTCGGTATGTTCGGGCGGGTCCCGGGAGTCCCGAGCGTCAATCAGACGAGGCTCAAGTGAAGTTGGAAAATTGGAGAAGGGCAAAAGCTTCAGTTGCTGCATAACCACACCTACGGTTGGCCAGCCACAGGTGCGAGACCGCAGAAGCGGTCAATCTCACACAGATGCGGCCAAGCCAGACCAGGCCCAAAGCTCATTGCTTCACTTGCAGATGCGGCCTAGCGGCCCAGGTGAAATTTTGTAGAAGCAGGCTCCCTTCTGCAGATACGGTGGCCGCAGGTGCGGCCCAGGACCGCAGATGCGGAAATCGCTGAAGCAATGAGCTTCATTTAATACGGGTTGTAAGTTATTTTTGCCATTTTTTACTCCTCCATTGGGCGATTTTGGAGCTTTTGAGGGAAGACTTCCACCTATTATTTTGAGTTAAGTTTATACCACCTATTCCTAGATTAATACTTGTGTCTTAGGTAGATTAAATGCTAAGATTACGGTAAAATCATGGGGTTAGAGCAAAACCTATGGTTTTGATAAAACTTAGATTTTTCCACGAAATTGGTTATAAAGCGAAGTAAAAATCATATTGATCCTTAGGTTACAAAGAACAGCTTTCTTCGAAAAAATTCGGAATCCGGGCACGTAGGCCCGGGGTCGGATTTTAGGAAACGTGTTTAAGGTTGGGAAATTGCTTTTGTTGATACCCAATTTTCCCTATATATTTTAAACATGCATAAATACCTTCAAAATAGCATATATATATATATATATATATATATATATATATATATATATATATATATATATATAAGCATGCCCAAGGTTTTTATTATTTTTCCCATAATTTTTAAGGGTTTAAATTGGTTTATTTTCTCCCTTTTTATTCATAAAATCCCTAATAATTATTTTCAAATTATTGTTTTGATAATTCATCTATTTAATTTCTATATTTATGCCAAAATATGGCTAATATAATTTTTATGTATTTTTACAATTACATTTGGTATTTTTAAGTTAAATTCATATAATTGCAATGTTAGCCCATTTTAAGATTTAATTATGTTTTATGTGCATAAAATTGGAGCTTATATTTTTAAATTGTTAATTATGTATTTTAAATCATTTTTGTACCTTAAATTATTTTCCAAAAATTATCTATTATTTTTTATAAATTAAAATAGGGAAAAACTGGCTATTTAAATTATAGCCAAATTGGCTTTCAATTATAGCCAAATCGGACCCCAATTCTGTGACGACCCGACCAGTCGTCTCATCAGTTACCGCTCCGTTTTCCCCATTTCTGCTTCTTTATGCTTTATTTATCCGTGTTATGTGGTATCGGGTTGGTCAGATCGAATCCGGAATAATTTTGGTAAGGTTTGAAATACTTAGTCTCTTTTAAGGTAGCTTAAGATGGAAAAGTCAACTGGATATTGACCTATGTGTTAGAGGGCTCGGATGTGAGTTCCTAAGGTTCAGTTAGCTTCAGGAGGTGATTTATGACTTAGGAGAGTGATCGGAATGAGTTTCGGAGGTTCGGAGTAGATTTAGACTTGAATTGGCAAAGTTGTATTTTGGTGATTTCCAGTTGGTAGGCGAGATTTTGATAAAGAGGTCGGAATGGAATTCCGAGAGTTGCAGTAGTTCCGTTGTGTCATTTGGGATGTGTGTGCAAAATATCAGGTCATTCGGACATGGTTTGGTTGGGTTTTTGATCAAAAACGGAATTTGGAAGATTTTAGAAAATTTGGCTTGAATCCGATGTGTTTTGGTTGATTTGATGTTGTTTGAGGTGTTTTGAAGATTGGTACAGATTTGAATAAGGTATTAGGATATGTTTGTACTTTTGGTTGAGGTCCCGAGGGCCTCGGGGTGATTTTGGATGGTTAACAGAAAAGTTTGGACTTTGTTGCAGCTGCTGAAGTTGCTGATTCTGGTATTTCCGCACCTGCGGATTGGGGACCGCAGGTGCGGCGCCGCATAAGCTGAAGGTTGGCCGCAAAAGCGAAATTTGGAGAAGTTGTTAGGAACTGCAGAAGTGGTTGGAATACCACATCTGCGATGGCGCATATGCGGAAAGTTGACCGCAGATGCGGAAAGGGGAGCTTAAGTGATTTCTGTAGAAGCCGAGGACGAACCGCATATGCGGTACCGCAAAAGCGGAAATATAGGCGCAGATGCAAAAATCCTTGGCCAGAAGGTATATATTGCCTTCTTCGCGAAATTTTGCTAAGTTCATCATTTTTGAAGACGGGAAAGAGGCTAAGGCATAGCATTTCAAGAGAAATCAAAGGATATCAGTTGGGTAAGTTCCCTAAGCTTTATTACTTGGGTTTAAGATAATTTTTTCACTGTTTAATCATGGTTTTAGTGGAGATTAAGGAAGGAAAATTGGGGATTAGGGCTTGAGATTAAGAGACCTTTAAATGGGGATTTAAGGGGTCATTTGGACTTCGATTTCAGTGTTCTTGATATGTATAGACTCGTGGGAAGATAAGGATTCCGTTGATGTGATTTTTATCAAGTTCTGAGATGTGGGCCCGGGGGTCAGGTTTTGGCCAATTTCGAAATTTTTGGTATTATTTGATTATTTTCGCTTGGGCTTCGTTCCTTTAGCATATTTTGACGCCGTGATTCTGATTTTGGATAGATTCGATGCGAGTGGAGGCTGATTCGAGGGGAAAAGGTTTCACAGAGTAGTATTTTCATCGGTTTTGAGGTAAGTAACCATTATAAATCTGAAACTAAGGGTATAAACCCCGGTATTTGACTTATTTTGATAAATGAGGTGAAACACATGCTGGGTAACGAGTGTGTGGGTGTGCACCGGTAGGGATTGTAACTTGGTCCGTCCTGTAATGACTATTATGCCACGTATTTGATTTGGAACCTTATGATATTCCGTACTTTAGCTATCTATACTATATTATGGGTTGTATGCCGTGTTTGGGGCCTTGTGCCGACCTGTTGAGACCCTTAGGGGAAGTTTTACTATTTTTCCTCACTTTACTTGTTGAAAGCATATCCTCAGTCATGTTTTACCTGTTTAAATGTTTAAAACAGGTTTTATCACTCCACTTCTAATTGAGAGGACTGTTTGAGCTGAGTTCCCTAATTTCTATTATTGTGCCCGAGAGGCTATGAGATTAATGACTGAGAGAGGTTGAGAACCTAATAGTGAGGATGTTATATGTATATATTATGGATCAGGCTGCACGCCGCAACGATACTTATATGGATTGGACTGCACGCCACAACGATATATATACTGGATTGGGCTACACGCCGTAGCGATATATATATTGGATCGGGCTACGCATCACAGTGATATGACGTTTGTGTTGTAGGAGCCCCTCCGGAGTCTGTACACCCCCCAGTGAGCATAGTCGACTATAAATGATGGATCGGGCTACACGCTACTTCAGTTACTATGATTTCTATTACTATGAGATATTAATGAGCCTGAGTGCTGAGAGCGAGTATTGAGTGACGAGAGTTGAGTCTCGAGTGGCTGAGCGGCTGCACGAGAGGCCATATTCTGAGTGATACCTTGCCCCAGGGGCCTAGTTATGATATTTTCACTGATTTAACTCTTTTTTTAAAATAAGCCTTTGTTGGAAAATTGCTAAGTATATGATTTCAAGTGTTTAAACTAAAATTTGATGATTTTACGACGAACCTGGTTTTAAACTGTGAAGTTGACAAGTTATCCTGTTGTTTTCTTCAGTTATATGATTTTTAACTGCTCGTCACTACTTTCAGACCTTATTTACTAAAGTTACTTACTAAGTTGGCGTACTCACGTTACTCCCTGCACTTTTATGCAGATCCAGGTGCCTGAGAGATAGAGTGAGGGTCCTCAACATTGTCAGAGTTTGCCGGAGACTACAAGGTAGCTGCATGGCATCCGCAGCCCTGCTTTCTTCCTCTTATCCTTGTTTTCCCTGAATTTTAGACTTATTATGTATTAGATAGTCAGATTTGTTTATTTAGAAGCTCTAGACTCATGACACCAGATTATGGGCTGTGTAGTTTCCCGTTATTTGACTTTCACATATTTTTTGTTGCTTTAAACGTTTATAATGAAATTTGGTATTTAAAACCTGTGTTAGAAGATGGCTTATTGTTAAAGGAAAGAGGGTTGTGATTCATTGATTGGTTGGCTTGCCTAGTAATGTGATAGGCGCCATCACGATTGGCATTTTGGGTCGTGACAAGTTGGTATCAAAGCCTAGGTTACATAGGTCTCACGAGTCATGAGCCGGTTTAGTACAGTCTTGCGGATCGGTACAGAGACGTCTGTATTTATCCTCGAGAGGCTGCTGAACCTTTAGGAAAATCTTCAAATTCTTGAAATTCTTGTCGTGCGAAATTGTTGATCCGAATACTAAACTTCTGTTATTCCATTTTCTCACAGATGGTGAGGACACGTGCTGTCGGGCAGGGTGGACGATCTCCAGTTCCACCAGTTGGGGACACCAAAGGCTGAGGATGCGGTCGAGGCCGTGGTAGGGGCAGGGCAGCTAGGGCAGCACCTGCAGATCCACCAGTTGCCCCAGTTCAGGATCAAGTCCCAGTTGTGGATGCTACAGCAGCACCAGCTCAGGCACCAACTGTCCTATTGTGATTCAGGCCTTTAGGAGGCTTTAGCTCATATCTTATCAGTGTGTACCGGTTTGGCTCAGGCGGTTTCAGTTACTACGGTCGCAACTACTTCTCAGGCCGGGGGAGGCACCCAGACTCCCATTGCTCGCACACCTGAGCAAGTTGTGTAGTGACTCCAGACACCGGGGGCACCTCCAGCCCAGCCGGTTGCACCAGCTTAGGAGTTTGTGGTACCAGTTATGCCGGACGACAAGCAACGTCGACTATAGAGGTTTGGTAGGTTCAAACTTCCAACTTTTTGTGGTGCAGAGGGTGAGGATTCCCAGGGGTTCTTGGATAAGTGCCAGAGGATGCTTCGTACAGCAGGGATCCTAGAGACCAGTGGTGTAGCCTTTACCACCTTTCAGTTTTCCGAGGTTGCCTTCACTTGGTGGGAGGCGTATGAGAGATGTATGCCTGTTGGTGCACCGCCCCTTACTTGGCAGCAGTTCTATGTTCTCTTTCTGGAGAAGTATGTGCCACAGTCTCGCCGAAAGGAGCTGCGTAGACAATTTGAGCAGTTGCGTCAGGGAGAGAGTGAGGTGACGGTACGTACTCGGGCTTATATGTGGAAATTTACCGATCTAGACTCCTGGACATCTTTTATGTACTTATTTGGAATTGTTAGCACATGTTATATCTTTTATTCATCATGTCTACTATCACATGCTTTATTTGAAGTTGCTGTTACATATCACATTCTTTTCTTGTAGAGTTTGCTCTTATATGCTTTATTTGGAGTTGTTACCACTTTTATCATTACGTGATTTCTTTTATTGTTGAGATGCTCTTCGTTGATATTATTGTTACATGATATCCTTTGTTGCCAGTTTATTCTCATGCCTTTAGACGTAATACTAGCTCGTGTCATTTCTTTCATTGTTAGTTAAATTCTCAAACCTGTCATAACTAATGTCATTGTCTTGGCGTGGCAATCAAGAATATCATGATGGGGCGACAATCAGTCCATGCCCAAAATAACATCAAAATCTACCATATTACGCAATAATAGATTGGATCTGGTCTCAAAACCATCAAGAACAACTAAACACGACCGATACACATGGTCAACAATAATGGAATCTCCCATAGGTGTGGACACATAGACATGAGAACTCAAAGAATCCAGGGATATACCCAAATATGGAGGAAAGTTAGATGATACATAGGAATAAGTGGAGTTTGGATCAAATAAGACTGATGGATCTCTATGGCAAACTGAAATAATACCTGTGATAATTGAGTCGAATGCAACCGCCTCCATCCTAGTCGGAAGAGCATAACATCTAGCCTGGCCTCCCCTTGTAGGGCGACCTCTACCCGCCCGACCTCCACCTCTAGCTGGCTATACATATGGAGTGGAAACTAGTGCGGTAACCACGGCCTGAGAAGTTTGGGGACCATGAGGAATACAGGGAGTTTAGGTAGTCTGTGAAGGTACACCCCTCCTCAGTCTGGGCAGTCCCTCCTTATATGACGAGTGTTACCATACTCAAAACATGCTCTCGGAGGGCGTGGCTATTGAAAATAGCTCAAGTTTGGTTAGTTGGACTGTCAACTGAAAGCACCCCGTGCAGGAGGTGGACTAGATAGTGGTGGTTTATAATAGGCAACCTGAGGCCTGGGAGTACTCGGAATATCGCTAGAATCAAGGAGTGCTGAATGAATAGGGTGGCTCACATAGCCTCTACCATGAGGGGATGCAACTTGGGCACATGCACCACTATATGTGCCAGAATCTCGAGGCCTCTTGGCCTCCCTCTCATCTCTCTCCTGGCCCCAAACACCCTCTAATCTTTGAGTGATCTCCAATACCTACTGGTATAGGGTATCAGTCTCCAACTTTCGAGCTATACTGAATCTAATACCGTGGTTGAGCCCCTCGATAAATCAATGGACTTACTCTCTGACTATGGAAACTAATGTTGGTGCATGTCTGGACAACTCGCTGAACTTAACAGCATACTTTGATACAGTCATAGCACCCTGGTGCAACTGCTCAAACTCTGCACGCCATACATCCCAAAAACTCTGGGGAACAAACTCTCTCATGAATATCTTTGAAAATTGAGCCTATGTGAGTGAAGCTGCCTCAGCCGGACTACCCAACTCATACGCTCGCCACAATTGATAAGCCACTCCTTTAACTGGAACGTAGTGAAAACAACCCCATTTGACTCCACAATACCTATAGTATGGAAGATATAGTGGCATTCTTCAAGAAAACTCTGTGCATCCTCTGAAGCTAAACTACTAAAAGTAGGAGGGTGGTACTTCTTATACCTCTCGAGCTAGAGCTGCTCCCCCTCAGATGTCGCTGCCTGACCTCGGGTTGAGCTGGGACGACCGACTGCACTGGTATGACCTCTGGGACCTGGTCAACCTGAACCCGCTACTCTGGGGTATGGGCGATGGGAGTCTGTGCCCCTGCCCCCACAGGAGATGTGGCAGGAGCAAGTGGAATCAACCCTGCCTGAGTTAGAGTGCCAAACATGCTCAAAACCTAGACGAGGGTCTCTTGAAGTGCAAGGGCAGTAACATGCGTCTCAGGTGCCTGCCCTCCAATTGGAGCTACTGGGGGCTCCTCTACAGCAAGCTTGGGAAGGTTCTCTGGCTGCACCACGTACCCCTCCTCGCTATCTACCCCGACCCCGGCCTCTCGCGGCTCTAACAAAGATTGCGGGTGTCTGATCATCCGATCCTGTTGTGTGTGTCCTCTATATCTGTGAAATAATAGAAAGATAGAGATTTAGAATTTTAAAGTCAATAAATTCGTATGATAAGGAATCAAAGAAGTAAAGCTTTTCCTAACAGTTCAATAGCCTCCCAAAGATAAGTACAAACATTTTCGTACTGATCCGCGAGACTCTACTAAACCTGCTTGTGACTCATAACAACTGTGAACCTAAAGCTCTGATACCAACTTGTCACGACCCTAATTTCCCTATGTAGGATGGTGTTATGGAACCTAGTCTCTAAGACTCGATAAGTCTAATATATATGCGGAATATAACTAAAATAATGAATAAACTATCAAATACTCAACCACTATTATAAAGAAAACACCGCAACTCAACTTAAATAGACTTTCTAAAATTTGGTGAATAGCAATTCACAAGCTTTATAAGATGGTACTGAACATCCCTATACATTAGTGTCAATAAAAGGATAAGAAAAGAAAATAGACTAGATAGAGGGTAACTCTGAGGCCTACGGACGCCGGCTGGTATACCTTGAAATCGCCGAAACTGGGCTCGTCTCACTAGTGCCTGGACTGGTAGGAGGTACCTGGATCTGCACAAAAAGATGTTCAGAAGTGTAGCATGAGTACACCACAACGGTACCTAGCAAGTACCAAGCCTAACCTCGGTAGAGTAGTGACGAGGTCAGGTCAAGGCCCTACTGGAATAAATAAGAAACTGAACAGGTATATAACATTGTAAGAATGATAACAATAGAAATGAGATGATAAAGAAATATACCGAGAATAGATACATTGATCTAAGGCAAATAATGCATCACGGAAGGAAACAAGGAATGCAATGACATGGAACAAAGCAACAAAACACAAGTGAAGTAATAAAAAGTGTCAACAAGAATCACTACCGAGGTGCCGCCTCGTAGTCTCAAATCACAAAGCATTTCACAATCTTTCCTTATATCACAGCGGGAGCCTTGCATTTAATTTTGAAAATCATTTTTCCCAAAATATCTTCCCGTATTTTAGCCCACCTTATCACACCGTGTGTCTTCATGTAGTTCCCCTACTAGCAACACACATATCAAGCCCACTTTATCTCATCGCATGCGTTTCAACCCCAAAACCTTATACCACATCATGCATATCAATAACACAACATATCACAAATCACACCTCAAGTGCCCAATATCATATCTTGCCAAAGAAATCAACAATAATAGTGTTTTCACATAGCCCATGGCTCAACCACAATATGCACATAAGTCTCAACAATAACAATCAAAGGTGAA
This sequence comes from Nicotiana tabacum, assembly GCF_000715075.1. Classification (NCBI taxonomy): domain Eukaryota; kingdom Viridiplantae; phylum Streptophyta; class Magnoliopsida; order Solanales; family Solanaceae; genus Nicotiana; species Nicotiana tabacum. The sequence continues at coordinate 54,784,935 of NC_134089.1, read as the reverse complement.
TAACTCAACAAGAATGGTATTTCACAACTTTACAACTTTGCCTCAATGTAAATCATGGCCTTCATAACTCAACACCAATTTCAACAACAAGATATCCCAATAACAACAACTTCAAGTAAAGAATTATACGGGTTAATAATGAATAAGGAATAGAGGAAACGTTACTTCGACTAAAAATTTAAATACAATTAGCAAGTAAGAGATAAGACAACTAGAACATGTGAAGATAGACTAATGATGATGAATATAACATGTTAAGGTAACTCAACTAAGGCATGAAAGGAATCTATATAGCTTAAACCAGTCAATTTCCACATTTAACCCATGTACACACTCGTCACCTTGCATATACTACTTTCATGTATCACAATTAATCCTAAGGCGTCATTCCCCCACACAAAGTTAGGAAAGACACTTACCTTAAAATACGCTAACAATCCACTAGTATTCCTTTCCCTCGATTATCCAACTTGGAACACCTCGAATCTAGCCAAAACAATTTCATACCATAAATATAAACTATACAAACTATTCCAAACAATAAAGTTACGATCTTTAAGGATAAATAAAAAATCAACTCAAAAAGTCCAACCATACAAGAATTACTCAAATTCGACCTCAAATCGCCTTTCAAAACCGAAAAATTTAGTCTAAGAAGTTTTCACTATTTCCCCCCAAATTTCCAACTCAAATCACCATTTAGATGATGAAAATAACAATATATTCATTAAATATAGTCAAATACGGGTTAGAATCTTTTATCCTGATGAATTGCTTGAAAAATCTCTCGAAACATCACCACAAACCGAGCTTTATAGGTCTAAAAATGGACAATGAAATCAAACCCTCAAAGAATCCCTATTTCTGCCCAGGGATTTTGTTTTTTAGGCCAATATCCGCGTTTGCGACTCCGCACCTGCAAAAATTTCATCGCAGATGCGTCAATGACTTAAATCCTAAAAATGCGCTTCGGCGAACACCCAAGCGCACCTGCGCGCACGCTGCTGCGACCAATGCCTCGCTTCTGTGAGCTCGCATCTGTGGAGCTTCGACCTTATCCGCGGTCCTTCCCCAGCACACTCAAATCTGCTCCTGTGATGCCCCCTCCACACTTGCGCCTGCTTTTATGGATAAATGATCGCACTTGCAGTCCTAGCCGGGAAGGTCTAACCTTGCTTCTACTATTTGTGGGACACTTCTATGGCTTCTGGCCCGCTTCTGCGGTGCCGCACCTGAAGCCCAAAATGTGCAGGTGCGATCGCACCTGACACAACAGAGGTTTAGCAATGCACAAGTCCAAAATTTGATTCGGATTCAATACAAATCACGCCCGGGCCCACCAGGACCCTCTCTGAATATACCAACAAATTCCAAAATACATAATGGACATATTCGAGGCCAAAAACCACATCAACCAACATCGATTCTACGAATCACAACCCAATTCAAGCTTATTGAAACTATGAACTTTCGAATTCTAAAACTAATACCGATTCATACCAAAATAACCCCGACTGACTTCAAATTTTGCACCAAGTCATAAATGACATGACAGACCTATTTCCACTTTCGGAATCAGAATCCAACCCTAGAATTAATAAGGTCAACTCCAGATCAAACTTTCTAATCTTCCAAACCTTTAACTTTCTAACTTTCGCCAATTCAAACTGAAACGACCTACATACCTCCAAATCAACATCTGGACACGTTCCTAAATCCAAAATCTGCATAAGGAGCTTTTGGAACCATCAAAACTCCATTCCGGAGCCATCTACACAAAAGTCAAACTATGGTTAACTGTTTCAACTTAAGCCTCCGACTCAGGGACTATGTGTCCCATTTCACTCTAAAACTCACCCGAACCAAAACCAAACACCCCCGGCAAATCACATAACCACAATATAACATATATGAGGCAATAAATAGGGGATCAGAGCTAAATATTCAAAATCACTAGCAGGGTCATTACACGTACGACTTTGAAATCAAGCATTGGGCCACCTCATTTTCTTTAGTCTACGAAGCCGAAGCCTTAATACCAGTCGGGATGGGAGAACCAAGCCTTAGGTTCTAGTAAGCGATCAAAGAGCCAAATGGCGATGCCATGATCACGAGCCTGAAAATATTGGATGAAAGACGGAGGCTGCCCTGGCCCGGTTGGCTGCCCAGAAGTAGCGAATAGAAAGGTTTTACAATCGAAGAGCCAGCCTCCGCCACTTTCAAGTCGGGGACTTGGTGTTGAGAAAAGTAACACTACACACCAGGAACCTGAATGAACCGAATTTGGAAGGACCATATCGAGTTGTCGGAATAACCGAAAAGTGCTCATATAAACTCGAAGCAGGAAATGACGTACAACTATCAAACAACTTGAACGTGACATACTTAAAGAGGTACTAATACTAAGGTACAAACTCAATTACTTTTTAATCATGTTATAAATTAGACTAACGTATGCAAGTAATCAACCAAGGACAGATGTGGCTATTAGGTCTGAAAGCACGTGTTGCACTCTTTTTTTGTTGAACCGATTTTGTCCCAAAGTGGGGTTTTAGGTAAGGTTTTTATCGTGGTAACAGTAAAGCGTGCTACCCTAGATATGAAGACCGGTTTCAAACTAGAATCAATGGCGTTTGCTTCGGATCAACAGTATTCGAGCCCTCATAAGTTTGACCTCGAATACTCGGGGCCATTACCCTTGGATTAAGATTTTTAGCAAGGGAAATAGAAAATTTTATGTGTTAAAAGCTAAGGTTTAGTTGTTAGGATTCATTGTAAGGGCCAAACAGTAGTATAAACCTTGCCAACATAGTCCCCTCTAGCCATAGCATAACTTTTTTATGCGCCATCGATCGTGTACCTTGCATAATAAGGAATGATATAATTTCTACTTCCCTTTCACTTTGTTACTGCGCATTTTGCTTCTTCGATCATGGATACTAAAGCCCACGGGCTACCCCTACTCGAGGACCATCAAGCCGACGGGCTACCCCTACTCGGGCACTACCGCTTGATGAAAATTCGAATGACCCGTTCTACTAAGGGCTCGAAGATGTCTGAAGTCCGTAACTAGAAAGTAAGACCCTTACAAAAATCTAAAACCTACTAAATGATTACCCACGACAAAAACATCATCTAAAAACACTTAAGCATCTTAAAAACCTTCGGTTTCACCGAGTGTTCAAAGCCACAGGTAAACCAAAGTTGCCAATAAAGTCAGGCTTCGTTCGAACCTCCAAAAAATGGATGCTCCAGAACCACATATGATTTTATGATAAGGCATAAAAAAGAATACGCAAATAAAAAATACTCACTCTGTTCCAGTTTATGTGAACCTATTTCCTTTTTGGTCCATTCCTAAATTAATGACCCTTTCTAAATTTGGTAATAATTTTGCTTAAACTTACAATTCCGCCCTTAGTAAGAAGCTTTTATACCCACACAAATATTCTGGGCCTCTTTTTTGACTTGTTTAGGACCACAAATTCCAAAAGTCTTAATTTTTCTTAAACTCCTTGCCCAATCAAACATATTCACATAAATTGGAATGGAGGGAGTACAAGAAGATGCTAGAAAAGTAAATACATGGTATTGCCAAAACGGGAAAAAATTATATACTGCAAAATATATTTACAAGGCCCAATAGAACGGCCTCAAATAAACAAAAGAATATATATACATATGGAAAAACTAAGGAATCTAAGCCTGGTCTTAACTAGGGCCCTACTCGTCGCCAGAACCGTTGGATCCCTCTGAGCCCTCGGAGCCTTTGAGACCCTCAGGCTCGTAGAGCTCCTTTGCCTCGGCCTCGAGCTTCCTAACTTCTTCAATCTTGGCCGATAGGTCAAAACTTTGGGCATACATCTCTTCGAGAGTCTCTCTCTATGATATCACTTTATGTACTCAGTCTTCGTCTTTAAGCGGGTCTCGGCTACCTCCATATCGGCCTTGTATTGGGCCACCATTTCCTCAACATCAGCAAAGGTTGTGTCAAATATGGACCTCAGTTCCGCATATTTTTGTTCGAGAGCATCCCTTCCCTGACGCTTGAGCTCAGCTGTGCCTGGAGATCATCATTCAGCCGAGACCACTTATTGGCTTTGTCCTTTACAACCCAAAGTTGGTTCTCAACCGATGCCAGCTCTGCTTTCGCAATTTCCTTCTCCGAATCCAGCAGGTCCATCTTGCCCTTCCACACTTCGGTCATGGCCTTGACCTCATCTATATCAACATTTAGCTAGTTGATCAAGTCTATCTTTTGTTGGACCTGCAAATTTGTGTTGTTAGTCACCACGACTAGCTGCTCATTTTTAGCCTCAAAGATCTTTACCTTCTTAACTAGGTCGGTGTGTTCCTGCTTCAGAGTCGAGGCCTCCTTTTGAGGTTTTTCCAGCTCGGCCTGGAGAATTGGAGGTCTTTAAGGGCCTCGTCCTGCTACTCACTAAGATCCCTGTACATTTCCTTTTTCCAGACTTGCTCTTTGAGCTCGAACTTGAGCTGAATAATCTCCAAATCGGGGGAAGCTTTCATGGTGAAGAATTGAAGCCTGTAAAACAATGAAGTTATTAGAGGACATCAAAAACCAATGTGAGATTCACAAAGGAGTACAAAAGGGTTGGTTCCTTACCCGATGCAATGCCTGTTGCACCTCATTGAAGAGGCTAGACGTGCCCACTTCGTTCACCTTTACCTGGTCCTCCTCGGTCACGAAGCATCGGAGGTAGTTGGCTATGCGCACTGGAGTAGACAGGACTCGGGCATCCTCCAAGATTGTGAGAACAACTGTTCTCTTGCTCTCGGGGTCTACTCACGGAGTAAGGAAATAATTCACTAGTCTTGGGCTCGAACTCAACCAGCTCGTGCCCGAGGGCACATCCTTCTTCGGGACCTCCAGGTTACCATTCCCGGAAAAATCCTCTAGCGCGGCCATATCCATGCCATCAAAGAACGTGTTGAGGGTGTCATCTGGGCCCTGTGCCACCTTGCTTGACTTCTCATTGCCTGCTTGGGCCTCTTAAAGCATGGACTCGGTATAAGAGGGTGTCTCCATGATGTCAATGACAACGGTTGCCTTCTTCGAAACATGAGCGGCTTCTTGGGAGGTTTCAACCTCCGTCTCTCCCTCTGGTTCCCGAGTTAGAGGAGGATCGAACTTATGGTCCTCTTTATTGGACGTCGCCTGCTCCCCCTCAATAAGGGTCGACCTATGAGTGATGAAAATGTCGTCATCTTCGGGCTCATCCCTGATCAAATAGAGAGAATAGGGGTCCGGTACCTTGGACTTGGTGCTCTTTTTGGGATTCCGTACCTGGATGGTCACCTTCTACTTCTTCTTCTTCACCTCGGCATCCGGGGAACCCGAGGACTTTCTCTTCTTCTTCTTTTTTTCCTCCTTTACGAAAGCCCCGGGCTACCCCAAAATAGAGGGCTTGGCAAGCGAGGACAGATACTCATCCTCATCCAATGACCTAACTTTGGTGGCTTTAGGAACCTGTAAGAAAAAGAGAAAGGGCTATCACTGTGTAAGTTAAGAGCATGGTGATAATTATTTAGGGAAGAACCTCACTATGAGAATGGTCCTCCCATTTTCCCTTCGATAGCTTGCGCCATACGCGTTCGGAGTATAGCATCTGCTTGTAGATTCCCTCGATCTACTCCTTGAATAGGAGGATTGCATCAGGAACTTGGGCAATAACTGCACGACCACAAACACGGGAAATGAGAGAAATAATAAAAAGAAAGGAATAATCAAGAAAGACAATACTTACACGATGCGTTCCACTCCTCGAGGAATGACAGAAACTCGGGAGGGATCATGTCTTAGGTTTTCACCAAAATAAACCTCCCCTGCAAGCCTTGATCTTAGTCCTCGTGGATGCTCGAGAAAGGATCTGTACTTGCTCGGCGAACGAGGTTGATCAGTCCCCCTCGGAAGATTCGGGGATTGTCTAGGTGGAGTAGATAATCGAGGGCGAATCGAGGGGCTTCAGTATTATTCATGAAATGGTGTAAGAGGATCACGATCCTCCAGAAGGACGGTGAATTTTCCCAAGGCACACCTAGTACCTTTTGCAGAAAGCAAAGACTACGGGGTCCACCGAGACAAGCATGAAGGGGTAAGTACACAAATACCCCTTCACGTGAGTAGTAATATTGTCATTGGGCTCGGGAATGACCACGTCCTTACCCTCCCATTTACATTCCGCTCGAACTATGGGTAGGGTTTCTTCAATGACGGAGCATATGTACCTCCATGCTCCCTCGCCTTGGTCTTGTTGACTAGAGGCCTTCTCGACCTTTAAGTCGTCCCCGATAGAGCAGCCCCAAGGTATGAAGCTTTTCATGGGAGGCTCCTGAGCCACTTCAGGAATGGCCACCTCGGCATCTGCGGCCGGGTGGGAAGATGAGCCAGCTGAGGCACTAACTTAAAGGTTTTTTCCATTGTGATCTAGGAAATATAAAGGTATGAAGATTTGAAGATGGTATGAAGGTATGACTATTACACCCCGATTTTTTTCTTTCCGACTTTATTTATTCTTTGCAAGACTTCGAAAGTATGATTTAAAAGGATTTCACGTGTTTAGAAATTTATTTTACATGCCATATATACTGTACTTTATATATACGTTACGTATATAATCCAAACATCTCGTATTAGAAAAGTTGCTGCAATTTCGATAAAGATACGTCATGTAACTAGATCACTTTGCGACCAGATTTTCTCCTAGCATATGGAGCCTTTTGGGGATAAATTTTATATGAAATCGAAGGCCTATATATGTAGTTTCCATTGCTTCATACCGTATATCAATATGACATTGGAGTGAAAAGTTATGAGCGTCCAAAGTAGGGCTGCCACAACGTCAGTAGAGTAATACGACAAAAGCAGACAGGTTACTTGGCCAACTTGCGGGCCAGTTTTCTCCCAATCCATAAGGAATTTGAAGAAGATTCAAACATGAAAGTTGGAGATTATTGAATCTAGTTTCTAGAATATCAAGCCGTTTGTTGATGCGACATCAGAGTAGAGAGAAACAAGAGTTCAAACTAGGGTCACCAAGCTGCCAAAAAGCAGCTTTGTCACCTACTAGTTTAGTGAGGTGGTGGCTTTTTCTATGAGTTTGTTCTCAAGTTTTGCAGAACATATCTATCACCTATTGAGACAAACAAGTCGCCAAATATTATCTCATGTTCTCCTTGTAAATTATCCAAACAATTCAATAACTTTGGATAGAATAATTAACACAAAACTTGAGAGGTGTGGGGGTGTTCATGTTGTATCTCCTACTTGAGTTTTAAGGAGCTTTTCTTGTTGAAGCCAACCTTAATTTGAAGGAAATATTGCTATAAGATTTCAAGAATTACTTTTGATGAGGATTTGAAGCAAAGAAAGTGTAAGGTATGTGAGGTTTAACTTCTTTCTTCATAGGCATGAGTTTTGTCAAGTTATAATTTATTTGCTTCATATGATTCTTGAGAAAATATTATTCAAGTATGAATACTTCCTTGTCTTTATTAAGATATAAGCCTTGAAATAGCCATAATCCATTTATAAATCTCAATTTCAAAATTTTGTTGTGTGTAAGGTTCACCTTTCTTCTTTAGAGACATGTACTTGCCAAATACGGTAAAATTGATCCATATGAATCCGATTGTGAGTTTTTCCTTCTTTCTGGCTGAGTTGTGAGCTTTTAGACTCATTTATAATCTATTTTAGAAGCTTAATTTCATGTCTTGGTTGTGTTTGAATGGCCTATGCTTTGTTGTAAGTTCAATACCCAGTTCACTGGAAATTCTATGTACTTGAGCTATGAGGTTCACAATTGAGTGGGTGATGACCATTGCTTGAGGTGTGCAACCCATTGTGGAGTGTAATAGATCCTTTTAGGTCCGCAATTTTCTCTAGCCAGTAGTGAGTTTGAGGTTCGAAAAGGCTGTTTATGTACCATGATCAACCCACAAGTCCACGATAGTTTTGTTAAGCGACAATTATGTATATATATGTGTGCATGGATAGTATGAATGTGTAAATGTTTAGACACATGTAGATGGTGAATGTATCATGTTCCATATATTGGTTCAACACTCTATCATTATACATGAGATAGATATTTAAACTTTTAGATACATATAATATAGATGGTAACCGTTCAGACGGTAGTGTTCAGATGTATAACATTCAGATACATAACGTTCAGACGCATGAGTGTTCAGACACATAGCGTTCAGACGTATTCAGACCATTCAGACGGACATACATGTTTGTGCGTGCATACGCCATTAAGTGAGATAGCGTTCATACACTTATATAGATTATTATAGTATGTATATTGATGTGAGAGACACCACAAAAATAGATCTGGTATTACTAGTATGATAAAAGATTAAAAAGTAAGTAATGCACTTCAACTATATTTTGAGTATCTTTATGTTACTCTTCATTTCAGTAAGGATGACAGTTCCGGAGTATGCCATATATTTCATATGCATTCTCAACTCTTCTAATATACTTCAGTTACCTTCTTGTTTCTTGTCCTGTCTTTCTAAGCTAACATATAGGCAATTCAGATAAGGGCTTGTTTTTGAGTTACATTATTACTATCCATGACATTAATTAGTTTCCTTATGATTGTATTTCTACCTTACATACTCAGTACATCAGTCATACTAATGTCCTTTTCTCTTGGGGGACGCTGCATTTTTATGCCCGCAGGTATAGGTTGTTCAAGAAAAGAGAGACACCAGTAGGACAACAAGTAGCAAATTTGAAGGCACTCCTTTGTTCCGGGGTTGCGAGTACAGGGGTAGGTTTAGTTTTCTATATGGGTATGGTAGGGCCTTATCCCGTTCCTATATTCAGTTAAGAAGTTATTCTTAGAAGGCTTGTAGACATGAATCCTGTGGTTTAGATATAGTTTGTATAGCAGTTATGTTAGGTCTTATCGGCCAACCAGTTGTATGAAATACATGTGTATAGTATGGTTCCCCTTTAAAGCTTTATTTATGCTTTTAGTAGTTTATGTATGAGTATGAGATAGCAGGATAGCGGTAATCGATAGTTAGATCCAGTTGCCTGTCGCGTCCCTAGGATGGGGTCATGACAATGACGGTGTAGGTTGAAGGTTCAAAGAAGTTGTATAGGGTTTGAAGATGAAAATATAAAGGTTCAAAGAACAATGTATGAAGATTTGGAGAAGATAAAAGCTATTAGAGAGTTCGAGGGTAAAGTTTGGAAACGAAAAATGGAAGAAGTGAAAAAGGTTGAGGCTTTTATATGGAAAAAACAATCAATGTTCGACATTTCACATTCGAAAGTAGCCAGCCAATGGATGACATGTGTCCGAAGTCAGAATGATGCGACTGATGGGACGTTTCGATTTACCCGTCATCTCAGTTGTAACGTACGAAGGAAGGAACCGGGGTTTATCTATCGTTTCCAAATGTTTCATCAAACCTACTATCCAAAAAATAAGGGGACTATCTGTACACGGGTGAAATCGGGGATAGTGCATACCCCAATTTTCCTGTGAAGAAAACAGAAGAAGGGCATAGACGCACGAGACTGAAATTAATGTTGGGAACCCTTCGTATCGAGACCCATGAAAGGTGAACGATGTGTTCATCATCGGGCATGATAAAACGATGCTCCCCGGACCCTGAACAATTTCTAAAACCTCGAAAACACGATAAACGGTTACACACGGCAGATAAAGGGCCGTGATATTCATATCTGACAGGGTATCACGGCGCAGATCTCACTCGATGTAACACGCGAACCAAAGCGATACAAATTTATTTGCCGCTTTCTAGCTACTGGAAAAGTTCTTATTTAATTCTTCTATTCTTTATTCACAACTGGGCTTGAACCAAGGGTCCAATCGAGGGCAAAAATTACTGTTCAACCTAAGTTCGGGCTAAGCCATAACATTACAACTGGTTCGATCGTTTATTTTGTCTTTAACTCGTTTATCTAATATTCTTAATTATTTGTGTTGAATCAATCCACTTACCCTTAAACCCGCGTACAAATTTAATAGTTATTTGATTTAAGGTTAAACAATATTTTTTACATGTTCTGTAGATATACTATGAATGTTTGCTACATAAAATGCATAAATAAAAACATATATATTATACCATTATTATATTTGTATCATTAAATATTTTTAATTAATTTTTGCAATTAGCTAAATTTATCTCAGACCATGAAAATAGCAAATAATACATTTAATAGTGTTTTATGGTAATAGGAAATAATACATTTAATAGTGTTTTATGGTAATAGGAAATTTAGGAATTGACATATTTAATGAAGTGATTTATGGAAAGATGGAATCCGGTTGAGGATTGGTTGGGGTCAGTTTCTATTATGGAATGTAAAAATTTTGCTGCCATGTTTCTTATAAATTGATTAGTATGGCTTGGATTTTATAAAAAAAAAGAGGAAAAATCCTTTCGGCCAGATTGGCCCAAATGTGGTCATTTAGGTAATTTTACTCCCTAATTAGGGTTTGAGGCGTATTTTTATACCCAAAATGCCCTTTCAGTAACCTTTTGAATATTTATCTTCCACCATTAAACTTTTGTCTTCCCAATACATGGAAGATCTCAAGGGTTCAAACCCTATTTTTCATAAAGCTTTTTTTTTTTACGTATTTCCATCCTTTTTTTTGTAGTATACACCCATATAATTCGAAATAATTCATCTATATACATGTATTTAATTGTGCATTTTGTATATGTTTAATATTTGAGTGTGTATTTTGTATATTTTTTAGTAGGTCTTCAAAGCCCTACTATTTAAACACATGATACCCTACTTAAACAAACTCTAGATGGCCAAAACCCATACTTAAACAAACCTTCATTTAAAACTCCTATATTCTTCTAAGTTTTAGATGGCCGAAACCCATACTTAAGCAAACCTTCATTTAAACCCCTATGTTCTTCTAAGTTTTAGTTAATAGATTAAGGATGCATTCGAAGAAGAATAGTTCTTCCAAAGTATATGTTGTATTTTCTGGTAAAAGACCAGGAATATACTACTCATGGAGTGAATGTTCTCCTATGGTTATCGGAGATAAGCGTAGCATCTTCTAGTCTTTCAAGTCTTACGATGCGGCCATATCGACGTTCGATGAATTTGAAAAATTTGCTAAAGGTAAACAAAAACTCAAATCTATGGTGTTTATTGTTTTTTGTTGTAAGAAGCCGGAATTATACAAAAGTTGGTCTGAGTGTGTTAAAATGCTTGTTGGAGTCGAGGATAGCTACTTTCATGCTTTCCAATATTATGATGAAGCCTTAGAAGCCTTCAACAAATATAAAAAAACAAATTTTTCATAAGAGCCATTTTCAAGCTCGGCCGTTCAAGAAAGTGAAGTAGTGGTAACAAATGAAAGTGCATCAAGTGCTATTTCATCTGCTATGTTAGCGGGCATATTTATTAGGTTGAAGTTGTCTGAAAATGTTGGAAAGTAATTATGTCATTTTTAGTTCATATGTTATCTTGTATTTGAAAAGTGTTTGTTATATCTATTTGGTGTGCAAGAGTTGATGACTTTATTTTTACTTTTGAATATCAAGTGTTGTAATAACCGCACCTACGGTTGGCCAGCCGCACCTATCAAGTGTTGTAATAATCGGACAAGGCTCAAGTGAAGTTCGAAAATTGGAGAAGGCAAAAGCTTCAGTTGTTGCATAACCGCACCTACGGTTGGCCAGCCATAGGTGCGAGACCGCAGAAGCGGTCAATCTCACACAGATGCGGCCAAGCCAGGCCAGGCCCAAAGCAGTAGAAGTTGCTATTCCTCCGCAGAAGCGAAGCCGCAAAAGCGGCTGGCAACTCGCAGATGCAGCATAGCAGCCCATGTGAAATTTTGTAGAAGCGGGCTCCCTTTCTGCAGATGCGGTGGCCGCAGGTGCGGCCCAGGACCGTAGATGCGGAAATCGCTGAAGCAATAAGCTTATTTAATACGGGTTGTAAGTTATTTTTGCCATTTTTCACTCCTCCATTGGGCGATTTTGGAGCTTTTGAGAGAAGACTTCCACCTAGAATTTTGAGTTAAGTTTATCCCACCTATTCCTAGATTAATACTTGTGTCTTAGGTAGATTAAACACTAAGATTAAGGTAAAATCATGGGGTTAGAGCAAAACCTAGGGTTTTTATAAAACTTAGATTTTTCCACGAAATTGGTTATGAAGCGAAGTAGAAATCATATTGATCCTTAGGTTACAAAGAACAACTTTCTTCGAAAAATTTCGGAATCCGGGCACATGGGCCCGGGGTCGGATTTTAGGAAACTTGTGTTTAAGGTTGGGAAATTGCTTTTGTTGATACCCAATTTTTCCCTATATATTTTAAATATGCATAAATACCTTCAAAATAGCATAAATACCTTCAAAATAGCATATATATGCATATATAAGCATGACAGAGGTTTTTATTATTTTCCAATAATTTGTTAAGGGTTTAAATTGGTTTATTTTCTCCCTTTTTATCCATAAAATCCCCAATATTATTTCCAAAATTATTGTTTTGATAATTCATATATTCAATTTATATATTTATGACAAAATATGGCTAATATAATTTTTGTGTATTTTTACAATTACATTTGGTATTTTTAAAGCTAAATTGCATATAATTGCAATGTTAGCCCATTTTAAGATTTAATTATGTTTCATGTGCATAAAATTGGATCTTGTATATTTAAATTGTTAATTATGTATTTTAAATCATTTTGGAACCTTAATTTTTTTTTTCAGAAATTATCTATTATTTTTTATAAATTAAAATAGGGAAAACTGGCTATTTAAATTATAGCCAAATCGGACCCCAATTCTGTGACGACCCGTCCAGTTGTCTCATTAGTTATCGCTCTGTTTCCCCCATTTCTGCTTCTTTATGCTTTGTTTATCCGTGTTATGTGGTATCGGGTTGGTCGGATCGAATCCGGAATGATTTTTGTAAGGTTTGAGACACTTAGTCTATTTTTAAGTAGCTTAAGATGGAAAAGTGAACCGGATGTTGACTTAAGTGTTAGAGGGCTCGATGTGAGTTCCTATGGTTTGGTTAGCTTCGAGAGGTGATTTATGACTTAGGAGCGTGATCAGAATGAGTTTCGGAGGTTCGGAGTAGATTTAGGCTTGAATTGACGAAGTTGATATTTTGGCAATTTCCAGTTGGTAGGCGAGATTTTGATATAGAGGTTGAAATGGAATTCCGAGAGTTGCAGTAGTTCCTTTGTGTCATTTGGGATGTGTGTGAAAAATTTCAGGTCATTCTGACGTGGTTTGGTTAGGTTTTTCATCAAAAATGGAATTTGGAAGATTTTAGAAAATTTGGTTGAATCCGATGTATTTTGGTTGATTTGATGTTGTTTGAGGTGTTTTGAAGATTGGTACAAGTTTGAATAAGGTATTAGGATATGTTTGTGCTTTTAGTTGAGGTCCCGAGGGCCTCGGGGTGATTTCGGATGGTTAACGGAAAAGTTTGGACTTTGTTGCAGCTGCTGAAGTTGATGCTTCTGGTATTTCCGCACCTACGGATTGGGGACCGCAGGTACGACACCGCATAAGCAGAAGGTTGGTCGCAGAAGCGGAATTTGGAGAAGTTGTCAGGAACTGCAGAAGTGTTTGGAATACCACATTTGCGATTGCGCAGATGAGGAAAGTTGACCGCAGAAGCGGAAATGGGAGCTTAAGTGATTTCCGCAGAAGCAGAGGAAGAACCGCAAATGCGGTACTGCAAAAGCGGAAATATAGGCGCATATGCGAAAATCCCTGGCCAGAAGGTATATATTGCCTTCTTCGCGAAATTTTGCTAAGTTTATTATTTTTGAAAACAGGAAAGAGGCTAAGGCATAGGATTTCGAGAGGAATCAAAGGATATCAGTTGAGTAGTTCCCTAAGTTTAATTACTTGGGTTTAAGATAATGTTTCCACTGTTTAATCATGGTTTAGTGGAGATTAAGGAAGAAAAATTGGGATTAGGGCTTGAGAATAAGAGACCTTTAAATGGGGATTTGAGGGGTCATTTGGACTCGGATTTCAGTGTTTTTGATATGTATAGACTCATGGGAGGATAAAGATTCCGTTGATGTTATTTTTATCAAGTCCGAGACGTGGGCCCGGGGGTCGGGTTTTGGCCAATTTCGATTTTTTTTTGTATTATTTGATTGTTTTTGCTTGGGCTTCGTTCCCTTAGCATATTTTGACGTCGTGATTCTGATTTTGGATAGATTCAATGCGAGTGGAGGCCGATTCAAGGGGCAAGGGTGTCACAGAGTAGTATTTTTACCGGTTTTGAGGTAAGTAACTATTGTAAATCTAGAACTGAGGGTACAAACCCCGGTATTTGACTTGTTTTGATAAATGTGGTGACGCACATGCTAGGTGACGAGGGTGTGGACGTGCACCGGTAGGGATTGTGACTTGGTCTGTCCCGTAGCGACTATTAAGCCACGTATTTGATTTGGAACCTTATGATATTCCGTGCTTTAGCTATCTATACTATATTATGGGCTGTATGCCGTGTTTGGGGCCTTGTGCCGACCTATTGAGACCCTTAGGGGCATTTTTACTTCTTTTCCTCACTTTACTTGTTGAAAGCATATCCTCGGTCATGTTTTACCTGTTTAAATGTTTAAAACTGGTTTTATCACTCCACTTCTAATTGAGAGGACTGTTTGAGCTGAGTTCTCTAATTACTGTTGTTGCGCCCGAGAGGCTGTGAGGTTAATGACTGAGAGAGGTTGAGAACCTAATAGTAAGGATGTTATATGTATATATTATGGATCAGGCTACATGCCGCACCAATACTTATATGGATCGGGCTGCATACCGCAGCAATATATATATTGTATCGGGCTGCACTTCGTAGTGATATATATATTGGATCGGGCTGCGCACCGCAACGATATGATGCTTGGGCTGTAGGAGCCCCTCTGGAGTCTATACACCCCCAATGAGCATAGTTGACTATAAATGACGGATCGGGCTGCACACCGCATAGGTTACTATGATTTCTATTACTATGAGATATTAATGAGCCTGGCTACTGAGAGCGAGTATTAAGTGACGAGAGTTGAGTCTTGAGTGACTGAGAGGCTGCTTGAGAGGCCATATTCTGAGTAATACCTTGCCCGAGGGGCCTAGTTATGATATTTTTACTGACTTCACTCTTCTTTTAAAATAAGCCTCTGTTGGAAAAATTGCTAAGTATATGATTTAAAGTGTTTAAACTGATTTGATGATTATACGACAAACCTGGTTTTAAACTGTGAAATTGACCTGTTATCCTGTTGTTTTCTTCAGTTATATGATTTTTAAATGCTCGTCACTACTTTCAGACCTTATTTACTTTAGTTACTTACTAAGTTGGCGTACTCACGTTACTCCCTACACCTTTTGTGCAGGTCCAGGTGCCTGAGCGACAGAGTGAGGGTCCTCAGCATTGTCAGAGTTTGCCGAGACTGCAAGGTAGCTGCATGGCATCCGCAGCCCTGCTTTCTTCCTCTTATCCTTGTTTTTCCCTGCATTTTAGACTTATTATGTATTAGATAGTCAGATTTGTATATTTAGAAGCTCTAGACTCGTGACACCAGATTTTGGGGTTGTGTAGTTTCCCGTTATTTGACTTTCGCATATTTTTTGTTGCTTTAAACGTTTATAATGAAATTTGGTATTTAAAACCTATGTTAGAAGATGGATTGTTGTTAAAGGAAAGAGGGAGGGTTGTGATTCATTGATTGGTTGGCTTGCCTAGTAATGTGATAGGCGCCATCACGATTGGCATTTGGGGTCGTGACAAGTTGGTATCAGAGCCTAGGTTACATAGGTCTCACGAGTCATAAGCCAGTTTAGTACAGTCTCGCAGACCGGTATGAAGATGTCTGTATTTATCCTCAAGAGGCTACTGAACCTTTAGGAAAATCTTCAAATTCTTCAGATTCTTGTCGTGCGAACTTGTTGATCCGAATACTAAACTTCTACTATTCCATTTTCTCACAGATGGTGAGGACACATGCTACCGGGCAGGATGGATGACCACCAGTTCCACCAGTTGGGGCCACCAGAGGCCGAGGACGCAGTCGAGGCCGTGGTAGGGGCAGAGCAGCTGGGGTAGCACCTGCAGATCTACCAGTTGCCCCAGTTCAGGATCAGGTCAAAGTTGTGGACGCTACAGTAGCACCAGCTCAAGCACCAACTGTGCCCATTGTGATTCTAGGCCTTCAAGAGGCTTTAGCTGATATCTTATCAGTGTGTACGAGTTTAGATCAGGCGGTTTCAGTTACTAGGGCCGCAACTACTTTTCAGGCCGAGGTAGGCACCCAGACTCCTGTTGCTCGCACACCTGAGTAGGTTGTGCAGGGACTCCAGACACTGGGGGAACCTCCAGCCCATCCGGTTGCACCAGTTTAGGAGTTTGTGGTACCAGTTATGCCGGACGACGAGCAACATTGACTATAGAGGTTTGGTAGGCTCAAGCTTCCAACGTTTGCGGTGCAGATGGCGATGATGCCCAGGGGTTCTTGGATAAGTGCCATAGGATTCTTCGTACAACGGGGATCCTAGAGACTAGTGGTGTAGCATTTACCACCTTTCAGTTTTTCGGGGCTGCCTTCACTTGGTGGGAGGCGTATGAGAGACGTAGGCCTGTTGGTGCAGCGCCCCTTACTTGGCAACAGTTCTATGTTCTCTTTCTGGAGAAGTATGTGCCACAGTCTCGCCAAGAGGAGCTGTGTAGACAATTTGAGCAGTTATATCAGGGAGAAATGTGACACAGTATGAGATGCGGTTCTTTGAGTTAGCCCGTCATGCAGTTTGGTTGGTTCCCACAGATCAAGAGAGGATTATGAGGTTTGTTGATGGTCTCACATATCAGCTTAGGATTCTCATGACTAGGGAGAGGGTGACAGGTTCTACTTTCAAGGATGTTGTTGACATCTCCCGTGAGATTGAGATGGTTCGCCGCCAGGAGAGAGAGGAGAGGGAGGCCAAGAGGCCTCGGGGATCTGGTAGCTTTAGTGGTGCTCCTTCGATGGGTCAGTTCCAGCAGGGTAGAGGTCGTCCCTTTAGACAGGCTCATTCAGCTTGCCTAGGGTATTGTGGGGCATCATCGGGTCATAGTTCTCACAGTTCTCACCAAGGCCACTCATCACTCAGTGCCCTCTCAGCCCATAGTTCGTCTCGTGCCCTATCAGTGTAGGGTTCTTCCATGCCAGGCCCTTCTACTAGTCACTCTGGTGCCAAGGGTTCCCTTCAGTCCCCATCTCCAGCACCGGGGAGTTGTTATGAGTGTGGAGAGTTCGGGCATATAAGGAGGTAGTGTCCTCGTCTTCATGATGGTCATTCTCAGCAGAGGGGTCAACCCTCGACTTCTGCTCCAGTTACTTCACCACCCAACCAAACAGCTAGGGGTGGAGGTCAGTCAACCAGGGGTTTCCCTAGAGGGGGAGGTCGATCAGGTGATGGTCATGCCCGTTTCTATGCTCTCCCTGGTAGATCAGATATTGCTGCTTCAGATGCCGTGATTTCAGGTATTGTTTCAGTCTACCACAGAGATGCCTCTGTATTATTTGATCCCGGTTCCACCTTTTCTTATGTGTCATCATACTTTGCCCGTTATCTGGATACGCCCCGTGAGTCTCTTGTTTCACCTGTTCATGTATCTAGTGGGCAATACTGTTGTTGTAGACCATGTGTACCGGTCGTGTGTGGTGACTATTGGGGGTCTGGAGACCCGAGTGGATCTGTTATTATTGTGTATGGTGGATTTCGATATCATTTTGGTCATGGACTGGTTATCTCCATGTTGTGCTATTCTGGACTATCATGCCAAGACAGTCACACTGGCTATACTGGGTGTGCCACAGATTGAGTGGCGAGGTTTGACTGACTATGTTTCCAGTAGAGTGATCTCATTCTTGAAGGCTAAGCGTAGGGTTGGGAAGGGATGTCTTTCATATCTAGCCTTCGTGAGGGATGTCGGTTTTGAGACTCCAGGTATTGATTCTATTTCAGTTGTGAGGGATTTTCCCGATGTGTTTCCTGCAAACCTGCCGGGCATGCCACCGGACAGGGACATTGATTTTGGTATTGATATGGTACCAGGCACTCATCCAATTTCTATTCATCCGTATCGCATGGCACCAGCGGAGTTGAAGGAATAAAAAGAATAGCTTCAGGAGCTACTTGATAAGGGGTTCATTCAGCCTAGTGTGTCACCTTGGGGTGCACCGATTCTATTTGTGAAAAAGAAGGATGGCACTATGAGGATGTGCACTGATTATAGGCAATGGAACAAGGTAACAATTAATAACAAATATCCTTTGCCTCATATTGATGATTTATTCGACCAGCTTCAGGGAGCGAGAGTGTTCTCCAAGATTGATCTCCGTTCGGGTTATCACCAGTTGAAGATCAGGGACTCGGATATTCTTAAGACAGCTTTCAGGACCTGATATGGTCATTATGAGTTCTTGGTGATGTCTTTTGGGCTGACCAATGCCTCAGCAAGGTTCATGCATTTGATGAACAGTGTGTTCCAGACTTATCTTGACTTGTTTGTCATAGTCTTCATTGATGATATTCTGGTGTATTCGCATAGCCAGGAGGAGCACACAGAGTATTTGAGAGTTGTGTTACAAAGATTGAGGGAGGAGAAGCTTTATGCAAAATTCTCCAAGTGTGAGTTTTGGCTCAGCTCAGTAGCTTTCTTGGGGCACGTGGTGTCCAGTGAGGGTATTCAGGTTGATCCGAAGAAGATAGAGGTAGTTCAAAGTTGGCCAGAGTCGAGGCGTTGCAAGCGAGCAAAGAAGCACTTCTTGTAACCAAAACAAAAACCCCATGGATCTGTCCTCAGTCACAGAGATTCGTAGCTTTCTTGGTTTGACGGGTTATTATTGCCGTTTTATTAAGGGATTATCATCTATTGCATCACCCTTGACCAAGTTGACTCAAAAGGGTGCTTCATTTTTATGGTCGGATGAGTGTGAGGAGAGCTTTCAGAAGCTCAAGACAGCTTTGACCATAGCTCCAGTATTAATTTTGCCATCAGCTTCAGGTTCATATACCGTGTATTATGATGCTTTGAGAGTTGGAATTGGTGATGTTTTGATGCAGGAGGGTAGAGTTATTGCTTATGCTTCTCGTCAGTTGAAGCCCCATGAGAAGAACTACCCCGTTCATGATTTGAAATTGGCTGTCATAGTTCACACATTGAAGATTTGGAGGCATTACTTGTATGGTGTGTCTTGTGAGTGTTTACTGATCATCATAGCCTCCAACACTTGTTCAAACAGAAGGATCTCAATTTGAGGTAGCGGAGGTGGTTGGAGTTGTTTAAGGATTATGACATCACTATATTTCACCATCTGGGGAAGGCCAATGTGGTGGCCGATGCTTTGAGCCGAAAGGTGGTGAGTATGGAGAGTTTGACATATATTCCAGTTGGGGAGAGACCTCTAGCAGTTGATGTGCAGGCCTTGGCCAATCGGTTTGTGAGATTAGATGTTTCGGAGCCCAGTCAGGTATTGGCTTATATGGTTTCTCAGTCTTCCTTATATGATCGCATCAGAGAGCGCCAATATGATGATCCACATTTTCTTGTCCTTAAGGATAGAGTTCAGCACGATGATGCCAGAGATGTGACCATTGGTGATGATGGAGTGTTGAGGATGCATGGCCGGATTTGTGTGCCCAATGTAGATGGGCTTCGAGAGTTTATTTTGGAGGAGGTCCATAGCTCGCGGTATTCCATTCATCCGGCTGCTCCAAAGATGTATCATGATTTGAGATAGCACTATTGGTGGCGGAGCATGAAGAAAGACATTGTAGGATTTGTAGCTTGGTGTCTCAATTGTCAGCAGGTGAAATATGAGCATCATAGACCGGGTGGCTTGCTTCAGCAGATGGATATTCCCGAGTGGAAGTGGGAGAGGATCACTATGGACTTTGTTGTTGGACTTCCATGGACTTTGAGGATGTTCGATGCTATTTGGGTGATTATGGATCGGCTGACCAAGCCCGCTCACTTCATTCCTGTGTGTATTACTTATTCTTCAGAGCGGTTGGCAGAGATCTATATCTGAGAGATTGTTTGTTTGCATGGTGTCCCAGTTTCCATCATTTCAGATAGGGGCACTCAGTTTACATCGAAGTTATGGAGGTCTGTGCAGTGAGAGTTGGGTACTCACGTTGAGTTGAGCACAAATTTTCACCCTCAGACGGATGGGCAATCCGAGCGCACTATTCAGATATTGGAGGACATGTTGTGTGCTTATGTCATTAATTTTGGAGGGTCATGGGATTAGATTATACCGCTCTCAGAGTTTGCTTATAACAATAGCTACCAGTCGAGTATTTAGATGGCTCCATAAGAGGCTTTGTATGGGAGGCAGTGTAGATCTCCAGTTGGTTGGTTCGAGCCCTGTGAGGCTAGACTATTGGGGACAGATTTGGTGCAGGATGCCTTAGAAAATGTGAAGGTGACTTAGGAGAGGCTTGTACAGCGCAGTCAAGGCAAAAGAGCTATGCTGATAGGAAGGTTCGGGATATGTCCTACATGGTTGGCGAGAAGGTTCTGTTGAAGGTTTCACCCATGAAGGGTGTTATGAGTTTGGAAAGAAAGGGAAATTGAGTCCTCGGTTCATTGTGCCTTTTGAGGTGCTTCGGAGGATTGGGGAGGTGGCTTATGAGCTTGATTTGCCACCCAGCTTGTTGAGTGTGCATCCGGTATTTCATGTTTCCATGCTGTGGAAGTATATTGGGGACCCATCTCATGTTTTAGATTTTAGCACAATTCATTTGGATGATGATTTGACTTATGATGTGGAGCCAATAGCTATTTTGGGTCAACAGGTTCGAAAGTTGAGATCAAAGGATATAGCTTCAGTAAAAGTGCAGTGGAGAGGTCGGCTCGTGGAGGAGGTTACCTGGGAGACCAAGCGGGAGATGCAGAGCAAATATCCACACCTTTTTGAGGATTCAGGTATGTTTCTTGACTTGTTCGAGGACGAACGTTTATTTAAGTTGGGGAGTATGTGACAACCCGGCTAGTCGTCTCATGAGTTACCTCTCTGTTTCCCGCATTTCTTCATCTTTATGCTTTGTTTATCCATGTTATGTGGTATCAGGTTGGTCGGATCGAATCCGGAATGATTTTGGTAAGGTTTGAGACACTTAGTCTCTTTTAAGGAAACTTAAGTTGGAAAAGTCAACTGGATGTTGACTTATGTGTTAGATGGATCAGATGTGAGTTCTGATGGCTCGGTTAGCTTCGGGAGGTGATTTATGACTTAGGAGCGTGATCGGAATGAGTTTTGGAGGTTCAGAGTCGATTTAGGCTTGAATTGGCAAAGTTGATATTTATGCGATTTCCGGTTGGTAGGCGAGATTTTGATATAGAGGTCGAAATAGAATTCTGAGAGGCAGTAGTTCCGTTGTGTCATTTGGGATGTGTGTGCAAAATTTCAGGTCATTTGGACGTCGTTTGGTTGGGTTTTTGATAAAAAATGGAATTTGGAAGATTTTAGAAAATTTGGCTTGAATCCAATATGTTTTGGTTGATTTGATGTTGTTTGAGGTGTTTTGAAGATTGGTACAAGTTTGGACAAGGTATTAGGATATGTTAATGCTTTTGGTTGAGATCCCGAGGTCCTCGGGGTGATTTCGGATGGTTAACGGAAAAGTTTGGACTTTGTTGCAGCTGCTAAAGTTGCTGCTTCTAGTTTTTCCGCACCTGCAGATTGGGGACCGCAGGTGTGGCACCGCATAAGCGGAAGGTTGACCGCAAAAGCGGAATTTGGAGAAGTTGTCAGGAATCGCAGAAGCGGTTGGAATGTTGCAATCGCAGATGCGAAAAGTTGACCGCAAATGCGGAAAGGGGAGCTTAAGTGATTTATGCAGAAGTGGAGGAAGAACCGCATATGCGGTACCACAAAAGCTAAAATATAGGCGTAGATGCAAAAATCCCTGGCCAGAAGGTATATATTGCCTTCTTCACGAAATTTTGCTAAGTTTATCATTTTTGAAGACGAGAAAGAGACTAAGGCATAGGATTTCGAGAGGAATCAAAGGATATCAGTTGGGTAAGTTCGCTAAGCTTAATTACTTGGGTTTAAGATCATTTTTCCACTGTTTAATCATGGTTTTAGTGGAGATTAAGGAAGAAAAATTGGGGATTAGGGCTTGAGATTAAGAGACCTTTAAATGGGGATTTGAGGGGTCATTTGGACTCCGATTTCAGTGTTCTTGATGTGTATAGACTCGCGGGAGGATAAAAATTCCGTTGATGTGATTTTTATCGAGTTCTGAGATCTGGGCCCGGGGGTCGGGTTTAGGCCAATTTCGAGATTTTTGGTATTATTTGATTGTTTTCTCTTGGGCTTCATTCCCTTAGCATATTTTGACGCCATGATTCTAATTTTGGATAGATTCGATGTGAGTGGAGGCCGACTCGAGGGGAAAAGGTATCGCGGAGTAGTATTTTCACCGGTTTGAGGTAAGTAACCATTGTAAATCTAGAACTAAGGGTACAAACCCCGGTATTTGACTTGTTTTGATAAATGCGGTGACACGCATGCTAGGTGAGGAGGGTGTAGGCGCGCACCGGTAGGGATTGTGACTTGGTTCGTCCCGTAACGATGATTAAGCCACGTATTTAATTTGTAACCTTATGATATTCCATGCTTTAGCTATCTATACTATATTATGGGTTGTATGCCGTGTTTGGGGCCTTATGCCAACCTGTTGAGACCCTTAGGGGCATTTTTACTGTTGTTTTTCACTTTACTTGTTGAAAGCATATCCTCAATCATGTTTTACCTGTTTAAATGTTTAAAACTGGTTTTATCACCCCACTTCTAATTGAGAGGACTGTTTTGGATGATTTCCCTAATTTCTATTGTTGCGCCCGAGAGGCTGTGAGGTTAATGACTGAGAGAGGTTAAGAACCTAATAGTGAGGATGTTATATGTATATATTATGGATCAGGCTGCACGCCGCAACGATACTTATATGGATTGGGCAGCACACCATAGCGATACTTGTATGGATCGGGCTGCACGCCACGATGATATATATACTAGATCGGGCTGCACGCCGCAGCGATATATATATTGGATCGGGCTATGCGCCGTAGCGATATGACGCTTGGGTTGTAGGAGCCCCTCCGGAGTCTGTACACCCCCAATGAGCGTAGTGGACTATAAATGATGGATCGGGCTGCACGTCGCAGCGGTTACTATGATTTCTATTACTATGTGATATTAATGAGCCTGAGTGCTGAGATCGAGTATTGAGTGACGAGAGTTGAGTCTCGAGTGACTGAGAGGCTGCCTGAGAGGCCATATTCTAAGTGATACCTTGCCCGAGGGGCCCAGTTATGATATTTTTACTGACTTCACTCTTCTTTTAAAATAAGTCTCTGTTGGAAAAATTGCTAAGTATATGATTTCAAGTGTTTAAATTGAAATTTGATGATTTTACGACGAACCTTGTTTTAAACTGTGAAGTTGACCTGTTATCCTATTGTTTTCTTCAGTTATATGATTTTTAACTTCTCATCACTACTTTCAGACCTTATTTATTTTAGTTACTTACTGAGTTGGTATACTCACGTTACTCCCTGCACCTTGTGTGCAAATCCAGGTGCCCTAGTGGCAGAGTGAGGGTCCTCAGCATTGTCAGAGTTTGACGGAGACTACAAGGTAGCTGCATGGCGTCCGCAGCCCTGCTTTCTTCCTCTTATCCTTGTTTTTCCCTGCATTTTCGACTTGTTATGTATTAGACAGTCAGACTTGTATATTTAGAGGCTCTAGACTCGTGACACCAGATTATGGGGCTGTGTAGTTTCCTATTATTTGACTTTCGCATATTTTGTTGCTTTAAACGTTTATAATGAAATTTGGTATTTAAAACCTGTGTTAGAAAATGGCTTATTGTTAAAGGAAAGAGGATTTTGATTCATTGATTGGTTGGCTTGCCTACTAATGTGATAGGTGCCATCACGACTAGCATTTGGGGTCGTGACAAATTCCCAGCCCAATTTTACAATTAAAAACCCGACCCACATCCTATTAACCTTTACCCAATCCTGGAACCCACCTACATGTTTTAATCCTGACCGTTGATCTCCTAGATCAACAGTCCAAATAATTCCTTTCCTTTTTAATTTCCAAACAACCCCTAAACCTAATTCATTTCCCCCAATCCGCCGCCTTTAGATGCTCTCTCATCTCCACTCCACTCTCAAACCTAACCCTAGACTCCTAGACTCCCCTCCGTCTCCGATCATCTCCAGCGACTATCCTTCTTAACCCAAGCCTCTAATGTGTCTCTCATCACCTTCTCATCATCTCTAAGGCTTTCAAGGATCCTGGGCCATGTCGATTTGGACCTAGGGCTTCTGTTTCTGTTACTTATGGGTTCTCTGGTGTGATTTTTGGCAAAATCACACCTTGTATGTCACGATCTATGAAGTTTCAACAGGTTCTTTTGATTTTTACTTGGGTTTCTGTTTGAAACCCTAACTCTCTTCTGAATCTCTTAGATCTATGTTACTTTTATGCTTTAAGCCTATTTTCTTCTGTGATTTGCTTATTCTCGAGCTTTCTTCTGAAAGATCTTCTACTCTAAACCATATTTACTCCCTTTGAAAAACTAGGGTTTTCGGAGTTCTTTCTACACCTGTTTTGAATGAATTCTTTATGGTTAAACCTTTTCTTTGTTTATCTCAACCGATTCTAAATTCTTACTGCTTTTTAACTCAACTCTATTAAAAAGCCCTAATTTCATAAAGATATTATTTACTTGTTTCCGTGAGTTAGCTTGATTTTCTTTACTTGTCTCTCTGTGTTAGCTTGATTTTCTTTACTCTGCTTCTGTGTGTTAGCATGATGTTCTCCACTTTGGTTATATGTGTTAGCATGACTCTCCTTTACTTCGTTTATGTGTGTTAGCCTTTTTACCTGGTTCTTGTTAATCTCTTGTGGTCACCATGCTTCGAATATGTTCTGCTGAATCTCTAGCCTACTTACATCACCTTTACATGACTGTGTTTGCTCATCTTTTGTTTCTTTCTACCTATATAATCGACTTTGTTTGTTTGCTACTTCTGTTCAATCGTCTCTATTTATATGTTGAGGTATGTAGAATCATGACTCCCTATAATTGATTCTAATTTTGCTTAACTTTTGGTAATTGAAAGATTTTCCTTCAAAGTCCTGGAATTCTACTCGTCTGTTTGAATTAACTGATTGCATTACCTTATTTACTAGGGTATTTTGTTTTACTTAGTCTTTTCTTAATTAGTTCCTTTTGAATTTGGTCCTAATTGACTACTTTATGCCAACTGAATCTTGACCCTTTCCTTATTTAATCATGCACTGATTTCCCTTCCTTATATGGTACTGAATCTTCCCGTTTGGTCGCGACCCCCTTAACTCAAGGAAGTACTTCCTTGATTCTCTGACGTGATTGATTCTGAGTTCTCAAATTAGTTTACTACTATGATTTTTTTTACCTTATTTCACTACCTACTTTCAACTATAAATACTCTAAGTCTTTCACAAACAAGACATACACTTGGCTTCCAAAAACCCCTCTCTTACTTAAAATCTCGGTGTTATTCTACTATTATTAGTTGGCTGCAAGCCAAGGCTAATCATCTATACTCTCTAGTTCTTTCATTCTGCTTACTTTTACCTTCACTGGTATGTCCTAGTTTAATTTAAAGTCTCAACAACAATATGTTTCTCTTCTTGTTTCAGTTTCTGTTATTTTTAGCCTTCTTTTACTTATGATTTTGTTGTGAATTTTATAGTTAAACATGCTAATATGACCCCCTTCCCTTTAAGTTCATGTATTCCCCTGTGTGATTCAAGCATGCCTAGACAATTGTATTCTTTTACCTATTGTGCACTTACCACCTTGTGAATCCCAAATCACTATCCCCTTCTATGTGTTCATGACTGGTTTATGATTATGCCAGTGTCAAACTATCTCTGAGCATGTCCATACCAGTCCTAATACTCCTGCTGGATTCATGTGTCTACAGTCAATGTCTGTGTATCCCCAAACCCCCTTAACCCCTGTATGATTACTGAATTCATTCACTTGTTGTGTGTGGTCTTACCCTGAAGTGTTTGAACTCTGTTTACTAATCCAATTTCTTTTCAACAATCTCTGTTGGCAATTGCTTTCAAAACAGACCTTTAAGTCCAATTTTTAATAAACTTCTTTCAAACAAGTGTCTTACACTTTCACTCTACTCCTAGTTAATAAGTTCTGCCCCCTCTAGTGTGTGTACTGCCTTGGGGTCCTCTTGAGAACCCTTGGAACTTTGGCATATTGAGGTTGGCTTTCCACACTACACTAGTTCAATGCTTGGCTATTAAGTCTAGGTGTAAGCATTACCCGGGGTCCTTGAGACCCTTAGGGAATCTTGATGCACCTAGACTTTGATTTGTCTATGGAAATGAGGCTTGAAAGAACATTGGAGGCTTTGGGTAACTAGGGCCTAATTGCAAGCTCTCTATAGAATAGCTTGTTAATTTTCCATTTCACATATGTAATTCATTTGTTAGCCTGTAATAATTTGTAAACAGATATTTGGGGTATGTAATGAAAGGGTGGGTAGATGTATACTTTGTGGGGTAACTTGGTTAGAAATCCTGCCTTAGGACATATTTTCAAGTCTGCATGCCTCACTCGATAGAAAACATGCCTATAGGGTTTTATTCCTATTGAATCTGATTGCTTTTGCATAATAGAAAACATGCCTATTGGGTCTTTAATTTTTGTTGAATCAGATTGCATAGAGAATCATGCCTATAAGGACTTCACTTTTAATGTCACTTGCATCAGATACAAACCATGTTCATGAATCCTGCACTTGTCATGCTAGAGATCATGTTTTTAGGTTCCAAACTATCATGTTTTAAATCAACTCAAGTATAGATATCATGCCTATATGATATAATTCCGATTTAGTATGTCTTTCATATGTTACTGCAAATTGACTAAAAATAGTAATACGCCTAGATATCATGTCTATAAGGATCTAATTCGCAATTCTGTCTAGTAATTCTAATTAACCCAATAGATCAATTGTACCTCGCCTAGTTTACTTATCAAAACTGGCCTTACTAAGCGATTACTTTTTTTCTAAAATTAGTCCTTTCAAAACTGCTGTGATCTCATTAGATATCTTGCCTACAAGTTTAATAGGGACTATTTCAAAACTTGTTTGTTTCTGCATTAACATAAATATTAGTTCTGCATATAGGCAAGACTTAGGGTATTTTCAAAACTTGCATTTCTCTGAAGTTGTTTCTGTCACTCAACGTCTCTGTATTCTAATGGGCTTTTAAAAAAGTTCCTAGGCAACTAATAGGTTGTGACTTCTGTATCTAAAAGTGGTTTATTCCTGCATGTTCACTTAGAAATCCTGCTTTAGGATTTTGATTACTAAAGACCTTACCTGTGATTGAGTCGTGCTGCATGTATGCATGTTTGTGGAGGAAACAATGAGCCTTTAATCGCTCCATTTGTGTGAAAGTCCTAAATGCTTTTCTTTGACTGTCACCTTAGATTTTTGCCTTTAAAACCTTAGGTGTATGTCTAGCACTACCTATAGGTGTAAGTCCCAACTCCCTCCGGGACTATTAGTAAGGGATGTGTAGCAACACACAATAGGAATTAGTGACCAACACTCGCTTTACATGACCAATAAGGGGATGGGAAGGGTAGACATGGGATATGATGACGACGTGTTAATGTCACGTGTAGCCCCTCGTTGAGGAGTGTTTACCGGACATTGCGTGGGGTGATCCTATAGGATTAACAACCTAGGACCCCTCCCTACCCCAAACCTTCTCCTTGTTCAACACTTTGTTGTCTTTATAATTCGTTCAACCTTTATTTCCCTACTTGACTTGTTCAAACATGCTGTATTTATTTGATACAACTATTTGTATGGACTAATTTATAAATATAAGTTTGGTTGGGACCCACAGTTGTGGACCAAGAGGGGTGCCTAACACCTTCCCCCCGAGGTTATCTCAAGCCCTTATCCTAATCTCTAGTAATGCAGACCAACCCAAGAGTTAATCACTCTAGGTGCCCTAATGCACCATAATATGTTAGGTGGTGACTCTTCAAATACCCAATTCCCAAAAGGAAATGAGTCATTGCACCCCATGGAATGTCGAAACCTGGACCTCTCTCCACGAGGAGGAAAAAAGGGGGCGCGATAGCATGACGACTCTTCTGGGGATATCTTTTAGGCTCTTACCATAACGAACATGTTTTTACAAATTAGTCCAAGCATGCTAATTCCATACCCCACTCCCTTATCTGGATTTAATTATTGTTTCTTTTAAGCATTTATGATTTTGGAAACTAACTCATCTCTCTGTTTTCCTTCTCTCTGTAACTGTCTTTTCTATTATCTGAATGTTGTATTTATTTTCCTACGTGAAAATACTTGCCTACATGTTATTAACTGCTGAATAAATCATGCTCAACATCATATTCCACTCGTGTGTCTCAAATCCTATAGCAACGCTTTAATGAGTGATTGCGCTCTTCTATTTACTACCATTAAATTTGGAAAGGCTTATTTGTGGTAAAACCAGTTGATCAGCGGTGCAGTTGACGGTTCCGTGCCTTCCCCCTCGAGTTGTTCGCTTGAGGGTACCAGTCTAAAACTCCATAGAAACCTTACTCTGTTTAAATTATGCAAGCATCATGGTCAGACCTTGTTGGGTCAGTTATGTTTTCCACATAATGATCCCTAAAACAAGCCTTATCCAAAGTCCATCGGGTTTTCCATAATCCCAACGGATGCAATCACGTTCTGTGCATTAATTTGGAGAACTATATGCCGATATACGGATCATAAATGTATAAATAGTCGAGTCTAGTGGGGGTGAGGCCTAACCTTTTGTTTTGCAGAAATGAGGAACGAGGTCCCTATATTCGGTATGGTTAGCACGCCCCCTCTCTTGCTAGACTGGTGGGGGAGTCTTCCATCAAATGACCAAATCAATGAGTGGAAAGAGAGGGCCGTCAAAGCTAATGAAAAGCTGGAATATCTGGAATACAGTCTACTGGAATTGGAGGGAAAAGTGAGGAAGAGAGTCGCCGACTGCCAGAACGCTAAGGGAAACGAAGGAGAACACCTGGCAAAGGCATTTTTACTGGTGAACCTACGCGAACTAGAGGATTTGATCAACGAGAGCATTCAACCTGAAAGAGGTCCTTCTGGACCCAATAGAATAGATTTACTTGCTTTTCTTAAAATATAATAAGGCCAAGTGCCAGTAGTGACTTGTTTTTGTTATTGTCGTTTTTGGGTTCGTCTGTTTTTGTATTATGAAATGAAGCATTTATTCGCATTTGAAGTTCTCCAAATTGATTTGTCGCTAGGCCTACCTCAAGCACAATGAGGCTCCCAAATTAGGATACGAGTTTATATCTTGAACTATGTATTTAAATACTGCAAATATTTCAGAATCCCCACTAACTTCTTACCTTTTGTTTGTTTATTTTTTTTATTATTATTCCCACCCCCATAGGTTGGTTCATCCATACTGGCCTCATCAGCATATCATACCAGATCCAGAGGCCCTCCACCTCCTCCTCTTCCAAGTAACATGAAAAGTAGAGGGAAAGCAAAGATGGACGACTTAAGTGGAATTCAAAAGGAAAACATTGAGAATATAGAGACCTCTGATGGTCGTAGTACTCCAGCCCCAAATGACATGGTTTTGAGACTTGAACAAAAGACACTAGAACTGCAAGGAGAACTTGAGCAGGTCCGCAATTTGGCAAACTTGTCACTCACCCTCAATGTACATAACATCCACCAACAGAACACAAAGAACCCAACACATCCTGAAAACACACAGAATCAACAGCCGCAAAATCCTACCATACCAAATCAATACACAACTCCACCAAAAAATATCAATCCATTGTCGATACCAACTCTACCACAACAACGTCAACCAATCCCGTACCCGCCAACCACCACTTACCACACTCCCCAAAATACACCCCCACTCATTCCTGATCCACAAAACTCCACCAATGACCATCTTTATACCCAAGATCCTGGCACCCATCAGAGCAACCCCATATACGTAGAAACTATACCGCATTTTACCCAGTCAATCTCTTGTGTATCGGAACCTTCCGAAAATGACATGCTCATTAAGAACATGGCTGAAGAACTCAAGAAGTTAACAAGCCGAGTTCAAGGTATTGAAAGTGATAGGGGAATAGAAGGTTTGAATTATGAAGATCTGTGCATACAGCCCGATGTGGAATTTCCAGAGGGGTACAAACCTCCCAAGTTCGAAATGTTCGATGGTACGGGTGATCCCAGGGTTCACTTAAGGACTTATTGTGACAAGCTGGTGGGGGTTGGAAAAGATGAAAAGATTCGAATGAAGCTCTTTATGAGGAGTCTTACTAGGGACACATTGTCTTGGTATATTAGCCAGAACCCCAAGAAATGGGCTAGTTGGGTGAGTATGGCGTCAGATTTCATGGACCGATTCAGGTTCAACACAGAAAATGCACCTGATGTTTTCTACATTCAGAATCTCAAGAAAAAAAATACTAAGACCTTCCGCGAATACGCTACTTGTTGGAGGTCGGAAGCCGCCAAGGTCAGGCCCGCTTTGGACGAAGAACAAATGAATAAGTTCTTTGTCAGAGCACATGATCCGCGATATTATGAAAGATTGATGGTTATCGAAAATCACAAATTCTCAGATATCATCAAACTTGGGGAAAGAATCAATGAAGGAATCAAGAGTGGAATGGTAACAAATTTCATGACACTATAAGCCACAAACAAGGCACTCCAATTAGGTGGCATATCGAAGAAAAGAGAGGTTAGGGCAGTAATGGTAGCCCAAGTCCCAAAAACTCCACTCACATATCAAGCACTTCCACCCACATACCAGACACCTCCACCCACATATCAAACACCTCCACCTATATGGCAAGCATAACCACCTATATATCAACCTTCATCCCCCAGATATTCCCAACCAACCGCTGTCCATCATACCTATAATTTCCAACCATCCCACTTCCAATCACCACCAAATCGCCAAAATTATCCAAGATCAAGACCCAATTTCAACCACAAGCCACCCAGATAATACACTGCCATTGCTGAGACCATCGACCAATTGTATGAAAGGTTAAAGGCCGCAGGTTATGTCACTCTTATTCCCGCTGTGGCACTAGAAAATCCATCCCAATGGGTCAATCCAAACAAAACCTGTGCATACCACTTCGGTATGAAAGGGCACACCATTGCTGAGTGTCGAATATTGAAGGATAAGATCCAGACACTCATCGATAACAAGGTCATTCAAGAAAAGGAAGCCGCACCCAATGTCCACAACAATCCCCTCCCTGATCACAAAGGTGACAGTGTACATGCTATAGAAACAAATGAGGAATGGGACCCTGAGGGGTTAATCGAGCTTATCTAAGAATGTGATGACTTTTAGGTTGCAGTCACACTTACTCCTATTGTGGTTCAAACTCAGTCACCTATTGACTTTGAGGTAACTGCATTAGTTCCATTCGAGGTGGAAGTAGCTCCACCCGCAGCCACCTCCGCTCTATTTGAAGTAGAAGTGGTCACACCTTTTACTATGACGGTGTCAACCATACCCCCATTCAACTCAAAAGCGATACCCTGGGATTATGTTGTCGAGGCTCAGTGAAAAAGGAAGACTAAGATAGAGGAATCTGATGCCGCACAAGGCATGACTAGAACTAGAAGAGTCTACACACCTGAACACCTGGGAGGTTCAAGTAAGGATGCCATTACTAAGTAGCCTGTCATTGAGACCGGACCAGATGACTTGTGGAGGAAAGTACAAGCGAAAGAGTATTCTGTTGTTGATCACCTGAACAAAGTCCCTGCTCAGATATCTATCCTGTCACTACTACAGAATTCAGAGGCACACAAGAACGCCTTGATGAAAGTACTGAGTGAGGTTTTTGTACCCAATAATATCACTGATGGAGAAATGGCCAACATGGTCGGACAGGTGCTGGAAAGCCATAAGATTATCTTCCACGAAGATGAGTTGCCTCCCGAGGGTCTGAGTCACAATCGAGCATTGCACATTATGGTACAATTTAAAGATAAGTTTATTGCCAGGGTACTGGTTGATGGAGGTTCTAGTCTGAATATTTGTCCACGGGATACCCTGAAAAGGTTGGACAAAGATTTCCATGAAATACGAACCAGAAGCATGAATGCGAAAGCTTTAGATGGGTCCCAAAAGGCCACGATCGGGGAGATCAACCTTTGCTTGCAGATGGGGCCAACTTGGTTTGACGTTGAATTCCAAGTACTTGACATACCAGCCTCATATAACCTTTCGTTGGGCCACCCATGGATCCATGCTGATGGAGCCGTGCCCTCCACACTACATCAAGCCGTAAAATTTGAATGGAATTGTCAAGAGGTAATCATTCATGGAGATGGGAGTAAACCCATCTACACCAGTCAAACCATCCCGGCCATCGAACATAGAAGAAGGCTGGGAGGAGAAACCTATCATCACATTGAACGGGTCAATGCCGTCAAGAAGGATAGGTGGTGGAGTAACAAAATAGAAAACATACTAGCATGGTCCGGATATAAACCCGATAAAGGGTTAGGAAAGAACCTCTAGGGTATCACCAAGCCAATACAGCTGAAAAATCATAGTACCACCTTTGGGCTTGGATACTAGTATACATAGCAGGAATACAAGGAATGGTCTCCTCCATGGCGTGGACCATATTACCCTCTTGAGCAAACGATACCTCGTTTGGAACAGGCTTTACATCAGGCAGACACAATATGGGGAACTGCCGAAGAAGAAGCACTAGCTGCGCTGAAGGATCTATTCTTCGAAGATGAGGATATGGACTGCAGTGCCATAATTGAGGAGGAGGAGGAAGAAAGCCTCTCCATTCAGACCATGGCAAAGGGAGCCATTCTCAGGAACTGGACCGTTACACCATCCCGAGCCCGCCTAGTCACTAGGTAGCTTGGTAGAATTTATAGCCATTTTAGGCATTTTAAATTTCCAAAAATTTTGTTTTAAGATTTCTTTGTTTCAAAATAAATGCTCGATTCACTGAGCCCAGCTTTGTTTGAACAATTTTTCCAGTCTTAATCAAATGCATTTATTCATTACAATTGTTTATACTTTTCCCTTCTACAGTGTTATTATTACTTTTCCTGATGAACCAGTGACTGTGACATGTAATGGGGCAACGAAACATGAGAATAGTAACTTAGAGGAAGAAGATGAGATACCCAAGGAAATTGTCAGGGAAGTAGAGAATTTTGAGAACAAGCCTAAATCCAACTTGGATAAAATAGAAGCAGTAAATTTGGGAGACATAGAGACCGTCAAAGAGACCCACATCAGCATTCACTTGTCGCTAACAGAGAAGGAATAATACATCTATTTTCTAAAGGAATATGAGGATATCTTCGCGTGGTCGTATGACGATATGACCCGTTTGAACACATCTATAGTAACTTACAAGTTACCTACCAATCTTATATGTCCGCCAATCAAGCAAAAACTCTGAAAATTCAAACCAGACATAAGTTTGAAAATCAAGGAGGAAGTTACCAAGCAGATCAAAGCCAAAGTTCTCAAGGTGGTTGAGTACCCAACATGGTTAGCTAATATTGTGCCAGTTCCAAAGAAAGACGGGAAGGTCCGAGTATGTGTTGATTATCTGGACTTAAATAGAGCAAGTTTCAAAGATGATTTCCCACTACCAAACATACACATCCTAATCGATAATTACGCCAAGCATGAACTCCAATCCTTTGTGGATTTTTTCGTAGGTTATCACCACATCTGTATGGATGAAGAAGATGCTGAGAAGACAACTTTTATTACACCTTGGGGAGTATAATGTTACAAAATGATGCCGTTCAGTCTGAAGAACGCTGGGGCCACTTACATGAGGGCCATGACAATCATTTTTCATGATATGATACACAAAGAAATATAGGTGTATGTGGACGACGTCATTTTCAAATCCAAAAGGGCCACAGGTCACATAGAAGACTTAAGGAAATTCTTCGACAGGCTTAGGAGGTACAATTTGAAGTTAAACCCCGCAAGTGTGCATTCGGGGTTCCGGCAGGAAAATTACTGGGATTCATTGTTAGTTGCCGAGGGATCGAGCTAGATCCGACTAAAGTCAAAGCTATTTAGGAATTACCACCACCCAAAAGCAAGAAGGACCTGATAAGCTTCCTGGGGTGGCTCAACTATATCAGCCGATTCATAGCATAGTCCACAGTCATATGCGAACCCATCTTCAAGATGCTGAGGAAAGATGCCGAGACAAGTTGGACCGAGGATTGTTAGAAAACTTTTGACAAGTTCAAGGAGTACCAGTCCACACCGCCAGTTCTGGTCCCGCCAGAACCAAGACGACCATTGCTTCTTTATCTATCTATGTTGGATGGATCCTTTTGATGTGTTTTGGGACAACATGATGAGACAGGATGAAAGGAGCAATCCATATATTACCTGAGTAAGAAATTCACACCTTATGAAGCACAATATTCTTTGCTCGAACGCACTTGCTGTGCTTTGGCTTGGACAGCCCAGAAGTTGAGGCATTATTTCTGTGCCTACACTACATACCTCATATCTAGGATGGATCTTCTGAAGTACATATTTCAGAAGCCCATGCCTACTAGGAAGCTGGCTAAATGGCAGATACTACTGAGTGAGTTCGACATCGCCTATATAACTCAAAAAGTAGTCAAGGGACAAGCATTGGCGGATCACCTCGTTGAAAATCTAGTGAGAGGAGAATATGAACCCTTGAAAACATATTTTCCTGACGAGGAAGTATCATTCGTGGGAGAAGACAATACAGAAGCATATGACGGTTGGAGGATGTTCTTTGATGGAGCCACAAATTTCAAAGGAGTAGGGATTGGAGCAGTTTTGGTATAAGAAACGGGTCAACACTATCCTGTATCTGCCAAACTCAGATTTCCCTGCACCAACAACATGGCGGAATATGAGGTATGCATACTATGGCTCAACATAGCAGTCGACATGAACATTTAAGAGTTGTTGGTAATCAGCGATTCAGATTTACTTGTGCACCAGGTACAAGGAGAATGGGCTACTAAGAATTCCAAGATATTTCCATATCTGCACCATGTGTAGGAATTGAAAAGGAGGTTCACGAATATAGAATTCTGACATGTGCCCAGAATTCAGAATGAGTTTGCTGATGCACTAACCACTTTGTCATCAATGATACAATATCCAGATAAGAACTATATTGATCCCATTCCGGTGAGGATCTATAATCAGCTGGCATATTGTGTCATGTCGAGGAAGAAGCCGATGGAAAGCCTTGGTTCCATGTCATCAAGGAGTACTTATAAAAAAGAGAATATCTGGAGCACGCAAATCACATTCAGAAATGCACGCTCCGGAGGTTGTTAAATCACTTCTTCCATAGCGGAGGTAACTTGTACAGAAGAACTCCGAATTTGTGTTTACTAAGGTGTGTCGACGCAAAGGAAGCTGCTAAGTTACTTGAAGATGTGCATGCTGGGACCTGCGGTCCGCACATGAATGGTTTTGTTCTGAGCAAGAAGATACTCAGGGCAGGTTACTTTTGGATGACAATGGAGATAGATTGTATTCAGTATGTTCGCAAATGCTTTCAGTGTCAAGTGCATGCCGACATGATAAAAGTGTTGCCAAATGAGCTCAATGCAACAAGCTCACCTTGTCCATTCGCCGCCTGGGGAATGGATGTTATTGGTCCGATTGAGCCCACGGCTTCAAACGGACACGGGTTTATTCTGGTAGCCATTGACTACTTTACAAAATGGGTAGAAGCTACATCTTACAAAGCTGTAACCAAGCAGGTCGTTGCAGATTTTGTCAAGGATCGTATCGTCTGCCGATTCGGGGTCCCTAAGTCCATTATCACTGACGCCACCACCAACCTCAATAGTGATATGATAAAAGCTATATTGGAAACCTTGAAAATCAAGCACAAGAATTCCACCGCCTACAAACCTCAGATGAATGGAGCCGTGGAAGCCGCCAACAAAAACATTAAGAAGATACTAAAGAAAATGGTTGAGAATCACAAGCAGTGGCATGAAAAGTTACCCTTTGCTCTTTTGGGGTACCGCACCACAGTTCATATGTCAACCGAGGCAACCCACTACATGTTGGTTTATGGTACCGAGGCTATCATCCTGGCCGGGGTAGAGATTCTTTCTCTAAGAGTCATATAGGAAGCTAAACTCAGCGATGCAGAGTGGGTGAAAAGACGCTATGAACATTTGGCCCTAATCTCTAGAAAAAGAATGAACTCAGTGTTCCACAATCAACTGTATCAGAGCAAGATGTCCAGAGCTTTCAAGAAAAGGGTCAAACCAAGGCAGTTCGCACTAGGACAACTAGTATTGAAGAAGATTTTCCCACACCAAGATGAAGCCAAAGGGAAATTCTCTCCCAACTGGCAAGGTCCGTATATGGTTCACAGAGTGCTAACAGGAGGATCCCTCATACTTGTAGAGATGGACAGAGAGATTTGGCCAAAACCAATTATTTAAGACACAGTCAAAAGATATTGTGCCTAGATTGCTTCACATTTTCTTTCCTGAAGTAATTGAACTACGCTTGACCTAGTTCCTATTTAAGAGGGGATACGTAGGCATCCTTATGGCTTCAGTCATATCATAATAAAATTTTCATTTCCCCCAAAATCAGAAACTGGGGCAGAATTTCGAGGAGGGTCCTCAAAATTCCGGAGCAAGTCCAGCCAACACCATCACATGTCAGGAAGCTAGTAATCGGCTAAGAAACTGGGGTAGAATTTTGGGAAGGATTCTCAAAATTCCGAAGAAGATTCAGCAATGTCCGCCATTCGCAAACGGTTACAAAACATCTACTAAACTGGGGCAGAATTTTGAGGAGGACCCTCAAAATTCCAACATAAGAGAGCTGTAATACCTTTGAAATGTGTCACAGTCGCTAGTTCATCAAAGTTACTTGATATATTAAAAACAATCCTACTTCTATCAATGAATGCATATTTTAAGAATTTTTTTATAACAGTAAAGTGTTACCTTGGGGAACTCGAAAGGGGCTTCTAGAGCGGCGCAAAGCAAGGCCGTCAAACAAAGCAATAACCAACCTCCCCTCATGAAACTTACAATTTTTCTTTGAGCGCAGGCACATTTTGAAGATAGCTTTCAGATTCACCATCCATCCGGCCATTAGACGCTGAACTTATCCTAGCTAAAATATACTCTACCCTTATCTGCTATTTTCCTCTTTGCATGACTCTAATCCTTGACTCCATATTTGCATGAGTCTAAGCCTTGACTCCAAATCCTACATGAGTCTAAGCCTTGACTCCAAATCTTGCATGAGTCTAATCCTTGACTCCATATTTGCATGAGTCTAAGCCTTGACTCCATTTTGCATGAGGTTAAGCTCTACCTCCATACTTGCATAAGGCTAAGCATTGCCTTCTCCCCACATGAGACTAAGCTCTGTCTCCACATTTGCATGAGTCTAATCCCTGACTCCATATTTGCATGGGGACTAAGCCCTGTCCCGCATTTTGTACGAGGCTAAGCTCTACCTTCCATTTGCATAGGACTAAGCCATGTTCCGTATCTTGCATGAGGTTAAGCTCTACCTCCATATTCGCCTTATCTTTGCATGAGACTAAGCTTTGTCTCCATTACTGTATGAATCTAATCCTTGACTCCATATTTGCATGAGGCTAATACTTGCCTCCTCATTTGCATCATAATAACCCTTGCCTCCCCCACTTGCGTGGGACTAAACATTGTCCCTCTTTGCACCAATGTTGCTCTATTTTCTACTACTATTTACTTGCTTTTCAATTGGGCTAAGCTCTGCCCTCCATTTCGCAAGACTAAGCCTTGTCTTGTTATATCATGTTATTGCATATCATGGGCTGAAACATCGCCAATATGTCCAAGGGCGTCATAGTCTAAAGGCACCATCCTCATATCCTGAAGACACCATACCATGGCCCAAGGATCTCTCAAATTTGCATATCATTATTCAAAGGCGTCATGGTTCAGAGGCACCATTGTCATGGCCCGAGAACATCATTTCATGGCCCAGGACGTCATGGTCCAAGGACGTCATCTTTAACCGTCCGAAGACAAACTTCATTGTTCAAAGGGAATTTGCATCATGTTTAAAATTTTCACAAATATATTTGTAGCATCTTTTATCTGTAGGTAACTGGTAAGCAACCGCTATCCTAGCAGGAGCAATCCCGCTCCAATTCCCTCCAACCGTCCCAAGCCTTAAACACTCACCGTAGCCGCTTCCATATCTCGTGTCCATTCTTACAAAATTTCACCAACATACTCTGCAGGGGAATCCAGAACTACACATGGCCTGATTCCTGTAAAACCAGGGATATGTAGGCAACTCGGAAATTGGAGCTCGGCCTCTGTCTTTCAAAACATCCCGTCCGGTCAAAATTAGCCATCATGTCTTTTCTCGAAAACTCTTTTATCCTTCCCAGGTAAAGAGGGGCAGTTGTTGATACCCAATTTTTCCCTATATATTTTAAATATGCATAAATACCTTCAAAATAGCATATATATGCATATATAAGCATGACAGAGGTTTTTATTATTTTCCAATAATTTGTTAAGGGTTTAAATTGGTTTATTTTCTCCCTTTTTATCCATAAAATCCCCAATATTATTTCCAAAATTATTGTTTTGATAATTCATCTATTTAATTTCTGTATTTATGCCAAAATATGGCTAGTGTAATTTTATGTATTTTTACAATTACATTTGGTATTTTTAAAGCTAAATTACATATAATTGCAATGTTAGCCCATTTTAAGATTTAATTATGTTTTATATGGATAAAATTGGATCTTGTATTTTTAAATTGTTAATTATGTATTTTAAATCATTTTGGCACCTTAAATTATTTTTCAGAAATTATCTATTATTTTTTTATAAATTAAAATAGGGAAAAACTAGCCATTTAAATTATAGCCAAATTGGCTTTCAATTATAGCCAAATCGGACCTCAATTCTCAGCCCAATTATACAATTAAAAACACGACCCACACTCTATTAGCCCTTACCCAAACCCAGAACCCACCTACCCGTTTTAATCCTGACCGTTGATCTAACGACCCCTAAACCTAATTAAGTTCCCCCAATCCACCGCCTTTAGATGCTCTTTCATATCCAATCTTCTCTCAAACCTAACCCTAGACTCCTCCACTCCCCTCCGTCTCCGATCATCTCCGGTGACTATCCCTCTCAACCCAAACCTCCAATGTGTCTCTCATCACACTGCTCATAATCTCTAAGGCTTTCAAGGATCCTGGGCCATGTTGATTTGGACCTAGGGTTTCTGTTTCTGTTACTTATGGGTTCTCAGTGTGATTTTGGGCAAAATCACACCTTATATGTCAGGATCAATGAAGTTTCAACAGGTTTTTTTGATTTTTAATTGGGTTTCTTTTTTAAACCCTAACTCTCTTCTGAATCTCTCAGATCTATGTTACTTTTATGCTTTAAGCCTATTTCCTTCTATGATATGATTATTCTCGAGCTTTCTTCTGAAAGATCTTCTACTCTAAATCATTTTTACTCTCATTGAAAAACTAGGGTTTTCGGAGTTCTTTCTATACTTATTTCGACTGATTTCTTTATGATTAAACCTTTTCCTTGTTTATCTCAACCAATTCTAAGTTCTTACTGCTTTTTAACTCAACTATGTTAAAAAACCCTAATTTCTTAATGATTTTCTTTTCTTGTTTCTATGAGTTAGCATGATTTTCTTTACTTGTCTCTGTGTGTCAACTTGATTTCTTTACTCTGCTTTTGTGTGTTAGCATGATGTTCTCCACTTTGGTTCTGTGTGTTAGCATGACTCTCCTTTACTTTGTTTCTAAGTGTTAGCTTGTTTACCTGGTTCTTGTTAATCTTTTGTGGTCACCATGCTTTGAATATGTTCTGTTGAATCTCTAGCATACTTACATCACCTCTACATGACTGTGTTTGCTCATCTTTTGTTTCTTTTTGCCTATATAATCGACTTTGTTTGCTTGCTACTTCTGTTCAATCATCTCTATTTATATGTTGAGGTATGCAGAATCATGACTCCCCATGATTGATTCTGATTTTCCTTAACTTTTGGTAATTGAAAGATTTTCCTTCAATGTCCTGGAATTCTACTCGTTTGTTTGAGCTGATTGCATTACCTTATTTACTAGGGTACTTTATTTTACTTAGTCTTTCCTTAATTAGGTCCTTTTGAATTTGGTCCTAATTGACCACTTTATGCCTACTGAATCTTGACCCTTTCCTTATTTAATCATGCATTGATTTCCCTTCCTTCCTTATATGGTACTGAATCTTCTCGTTTGGCCTTGACCCCCTTAACTCAAGGAAGTACTTCCTTGATTCTCTAACGTGATTGATTTTGAGTTCTCAAACTAGTTTACTACTATGATATTTTTTACCTTATTTCACTACCTACTTTCAACTATCAATACTCTAAGTCTTTCACAAACAAGACACACACTTTTCTTCCAAAAACCACTCTCTTACTTAAAAACTTTGTGTTATTCTACTATTATTAGTCGGCTACAATCCAAGGCTAATCATCTATGCTCTCTGGTTCTTTCATTCTACTTACTTTTACCTTCATTGGTATGTCCTAGTGTAATTTAAAGTCTCAACAACAACATGTTTCTCTTCTTGTTTCAGTTTCTGTTATTTCTAGCCTGCTTTTACTTATGATTTTATTGTGAAGTTTGTAGTTAAGCATGCTAATATAACCCCCCTTCCCTTTAAGTTCATGTATTCCCTTGTGTGATTCAAGCAAGCCTGGACAATTTTATTCTTTTACATGATGTGTATTTACCACCTTGTGAATCCCAAATCCCTATTCCCCTCTATGTGTTCATGACTGGCTTATGACTATGCCAGTGTCAAACTATCTCTGAGCATATCCATACCAGTCCTAATACTCCTGTTGGAGTCATATGTCTGCAGTCAATATCTGTGTATCCCTAAACCCCATTAACCCCTGTATGATTACTGAATTCATTCAGTTGCTGTGTGTGGTCTTACCCTGAAGTGTTTGAACTCTGTTTACTAATCCAATTTCTTTTCAACAATCTCTGTTACCAATTGCTTTCAAAACAGACTTTTAAGTCCAGTTTTTAATAAACTTCTTTCAAACATGTGTCTTGCATTTTCACTCTACTCCTAGTTAATAAGTTCTGCCCCCTCTAGTGTGTGTACTACCTTGGGATCCTCTTGAGAACCCTTTGAACTTTAACATACTAAGGCTAGCTTTTCACACTGCACTAGTTCAATGCTTGGTTATTAAGTCTAGGTGTAACCATTGCCTGGGGTCCTTGAGACCCTTAGGGAACTTTGATGCACCTAAACTCTGATTTGTCCATGGAAATGAGGCTTGAAAGACCATTGGAGGCTTTGGGTAACTGGGGCTTAATTGCAAGCTCTCTATAGAATAACTTCTTAATTTTCCATTTCACTTATGTAATTCATTTGTTAGCCTGTAATAAT
This sequence comes from Nicotiana tabacum, assembly GCF_000715075.1. Lineage (NCBI taxonomy): Eukaryota > Viridiplantae > Streptophyta > Magnoliopsida > Solanales > Solanaceae > Nicotiana > Nicotiana tabacum. The sequence goes on along the minus strand of NC_134089.1, from coordinate 54,743,257 downwards.
TTGTAAACAGATATTTGGGGTATGTAGTGAAAGAGTGGGTAGATGTATACTTTGTGGGGTAACTTGGATAGAAATCCTACCTTAGGACTTATTTTCAAATCTGCATGCCTCACTCAATAGAAAACATGCCTATAGGGTTTTATTCCTGTTGAATCTGATTACTTTTGCATAATAGAAAACATGCCTATAGGGTCTTTAATTCCTGTTGAATCAGATTGCATAGTAGAATCATGCCTATAAGGACTTCTCTTTTAATGTCACTTGCATCAGATACAAACCATGTTCATGAATCCTGCACTTGCCATGCTAGAGCTCATGTTGCTAGGTTCTAAGCCATCATGTTTTAAATCAACTCAAGTATAGATATCATGCCTATATGATATAATTCCGATTTAGTAAGTCTTTTATATGTTACTGCAAATTGACTAAAAACAGTAATACGCCTAGATATCATGTCTATAAGGATCTAATTTGCAATTCTGTTCGGTAATATCTAATTAGCCTAATAGATCAATTGTACCTCGCCTAGTTTACTTCTCAAAACTGGCCTTACTAAGCGATAACTTTTTTTCTAAAATTAGTCCTTTCAAAATTGATGCGATCTCATTAGATATCGTGCCTATAGATTTAAAAGGGACTATTTCAAAACTTGTGTGTTTCTGCATTAACATAATATCAGTTCTACATATAGGCAAGACTTAGGGTATTTTAAAAAATTGCATTTCTCTGAAGCTGTTTCTGCCACTCAACGTATCTAAATTCTAATGGGCTTTTAATAAAGATCCTAGGCAACTAATAGGTTTTGACTTCTGTATGCGAAAGTGGTTTATTCCAGCATGATAACTTAGAAATCCTGCTTTAGGACTTTGATTACTAAAGACCTTACGTGTGATTGAGTCGTGCTGCATGTATGCATGTTTGTGGAGGAAACTATGAGCCTTTAATTGCTCCATTTGTGTGAAAGTCCTAAATGTTTTTCTTTGACTGTCGCCTTAGATTTTTCCCTTTAAAACCTTAGGTGTATGTCTAGCACTACCTATAGGTAGAATTCCCAACTCCCTCCGGGACTATTAAGAAGGGACGGGTAGTAGCACGCAACAGGAATCAATGAACAACACTCATTTTGCATGACCAATAAGGGGATGAGAAGGGTAGACATGGGATATGATGACTAAGTGTTAATGTCATGTGTAGCCCCTCGTTGAGGAGTGTTTACTGGACATTGCGTGGGGTGATCCTATAGGATAAACAACCTAGGACCCCTCCCTACCCTAAATCTTCTCCTTGTTCAACATTTTGTTTTCTTTATAATTTGTTCAACCTTTATTTCACTACTTAACTTGTTCAAACGTGTTGTATTTATTTGATTCAACTATTTGTATGGACTAATTTGTAAATATAAGTTCGGTCGGGACCCACAGTTATGGACCAAGAGGGGTGCTTAACTCCATCCCCTTGAGGTTATCTCGAGCCCTTACCCTAATCTCTGGTAATGCAGACCAACCCAAGAGTTAATCACTCTAGGTTCCCTAACACACCATAATCCGTTAGGTGGAAACTCTTCAAATACCCAATTCCCAAAAGGAAATGAGTCATTGCACCCCATGGAATGTCAAAACCTGGACCTCTCTCCGTGAGGAGGGAAAAAAGGGGGCGCGACAGCTTTAATAGTTATAATGTGATCTTGTGAGCTTGTATTGAATAGTTCTTACCCCATTTAACTAGTTTTGGATCATTCAGCTCCAAATTGAGAGTTCGGGCTCGTTCTTGGTATTGGAAGTGCACTTTGGAGTGAGGTGAGTCTCCTTTCTAAGCTTGTAAGAGGGAATTGTCCCCATAGGAGTAAAAATTGTATAATTTTCCACTAAATGCGGGGGCTACGTACACACTAGGTGACGAGAGTCCATGCGTAGCTACTATCATGTTAATTGCCTGGGTAGTTTAGGACCCATATCATGCTATATTTGTAAATGTTACATGTCTTCTTGCTAATGTGATCATTTAGGATATGCTAGAGAATTGGAAATGAACATAAGAGAACATATGTACTGAGCTTAATTGGATATAAATATGCCTTCTTGTATGTTCCTGTTGATAATTGATATTTGTGGATCAGGTCGATCACCTCGGTAGAAATAGATGCATCTATGGTTCACGCCATTCGACCCTCTGGCAGTGCACAGTTTCTTTTCTGCTGGATCAGGCCATCGACCTTGGCATAATGTGCGCATTATATTTGTGTGGATTATTATTGATGACTTGCCTAATAAATGGTTTGAAATGTAAATGATTAACTGTGATATTAAAATGACATGACTTAGAAATCCTTGTTTCAACTGTCATATAATTGTGACCTTCATGCATGGCATAACATCATATTATATTATTTGACCCTAGTAGGTATCAAGTCGACCACTCGTCTCTACTTCTTCGAGATTAGACGGGATACTTACTGGGTACATATTGTTTATGTACTCATACTACGCTTTGTACTTAATTGTACAGGATCTGAGGCAGGTATATCTAGCTATCAGATCGGTGCACGTCCCTGATCTTAGTCCAAGACTTCCACAGTGAGTTGCTTCCCTTCCTATGCCGACTAGCAGCTTGATGGAGTTTCTCTTACTTTTGACTGTCTATTCTTTTTCAGATAGTAGGGTAGAACTATTATTTCTGTATATTCTACTAGTTGCTCATAGCTTGTGACACCAGGTCTTGGCACTCACCTATTTTAATTGCAAATTAAGAAAAGTGTTGTAACTGCTTTTGGTAAGTATAATAATAATTCACTAATATTTCCGTGTTGGTGTGCCTGACAATGGTGTTGGGCGCCATCACGACCTAAGGTGAAATTGGGTCGTGACAACTTGTTACTTGTAGAAATTTTGAGCTGGTCATGGGACTAAGTCATGGTGCTATCATCCTGTTGATAATTGATATTTGTGGATCAGGCCGATCGCCTCGGTAGAAATAGATGCATCTATGGTTCGCGCCATTCGACCCTCTGGTAGTGCACAGTTTCTTTTCTGTTGGATCGGGCCGTTGACCTTGGCATAATGTATGCATGATATTTGTGTGAATTATTATTGATGACATGCCTGATAAATGGTTTGAAATATAAATGATTAATTGTGATATTAAAATTACATGACTTAGAAATCCTTGTTTCAACTGTTATACATTTGTGACCTTCATGCCTGGCATAACATCATATTATATTATTTGACCCTAGTAGGTATCAAGTCGACCTCTCGTTTCTACTTCTTCGAGATTAGACGGGATACTTACTGGGTACATATTGTTTATGTATGCATACTATGCTTCTGTACTTAATTGTACAGGCTCTGAGGTAGGTACATCTGGCTATCAGACCGGTGCACATCCCTCATCTTAGTCCGAGACTTCCACGGTGAGTTGCTTCCCTTCATATGCCGACCAACAGCTTGATGGAGTTTCTCTTACTTTTGACTGTCTATTCTGTTCAAACAGTAGGGTAGAACTATTATTTCTGTATATTCTAATAGTTGCCTAAAGCTTGTGACACCAGGTCTTGGCACTCACCTGTTTTAATTGAAATTAAGAAAAGTGTTGTAACTGCTTTTGGTAAGTATAATAATAATTCACTAATATTTCCGCGTTGGCGTGCCTGACAACGGTGTTGGGCGCCATCACGACCTGAGGTGAAATTGGGTCGTGACAACTTGTTACTTGTAGAAATTTTGTGCTGGTTCTAATTTTCTGAATTATCTTTTGAAACTGGCTACATATGTTGAGATCTACATAATTCACAGTGAAGCTGAATTATGCATCTTTTTTCATTTTGATTTTCTAAGATATGCCTTAATTATTTCAGTAATTTAGTGAAATAGAAATTTCACCTACACTTTGTCAGTATTATTGTTATTGCTATTCTTCCTTAAAATTATTCTTTTAATATTAGAGTGATAATTTTTATAATGTTATAGATACGCAATGTGACCATATTTTTACCTAAAAAAGGATATTTCTTTTAGTTCCATAATAACATTAACCAGGGATTAAAGGAAGAAATTTTTTTTTAAAATATGTAGCAATAAAATAAGAATCAAAAATATATGAAACAAAATAAATACTAAATGTCACGACCCTAGACTCGAGCTCGGTCGTGATGACGCCTCTCGTGAAGACAAGGTCAGCCAACACATTCCTAATTCATTTTTAAGAATTTAAGATTGTGCAAGTAAGTCTTAAACATAAATAATATCCCAAATAGATAAGGTGAAACAGTATAGTGGCGGAAAATAAAACCAACACAGCCCGACATCGGGATGTCACTAGTCATGAGCATCTATCAATGTACTACAAGTCTGAAGAATCTACAAAGCTATTACAGAATCACTAACAAGAAAAAGAAAATGAGATAAAGGGGGAGAAGCATAGGGCTGCGGATGCCGAGCAGCTACCTCGTGAACTCTGAAATCTGCCGGGAGCTCTCAACCCTCGCAAGCAGGATCAACAGCGCCTGAATCTTTACACGGGGTGCAGGGAGTAAAGTGAGTACTTCAACTCAGTGAGTAATAATCATAAATAAAGACTGAGAAATATGAAATCACGTAAGGCACATTACATGCTATAATGAAGCAGTAAAAACAGTAAAAACAGTGAAGATATGTAAAGTCATTTTAGTTCAGTTTAAACTTCGTGAAATGCCTTTTTAACAATTAAACAGGAAATTGACAAGCAACTTGGAAAGATAAACACATAAAGGATCGCCCCTCGGGCACAATGTCAATAATATTCGCCCCTCGGGCAATATCACAGAACAACACCAGCCCCTCGGGCTATATCTCACATCACAATGGGTGCCCACGCTCACTGGGGGTGTGCAGACTCCTGGAGGGGTCCCTTACGGCCCAAGCGCAGCCATCTTGTGGCATCATCACTAGGCTCTCAGCCTCATATCAACAAGCCACCTCGTGGCGTACAAATCTCAGGCCCTCAGCCTCATAATCGTAATCAGGTGTTTCCTCACCACTTAGGCCCTCTGCCTTACTCAATCAGAATCTCAAAAGCCACTTGGGCAACAGTAAAATATGATGCTCATCCCAAAATATCATTTGAAATATCATTTTAAGTGTTTAAGCAGAGTAAACATGGCTGAGTTATGAAAATAATAGAATATAGCATGACTGAGTTCAAGTATAAAGTCAAAACAATGAGGAAATATCAATAAAAATCCCCTAAGGGTTCAAATAGTTGGCACGAGGCCCAAATTTGGCATTCAGCCCAAGACATAATGAAAGCAAGTAGTTTTCAGTGAAATACGCGGTAAAATAGTCATTCGAGACAGACTAAGTCACAATCTCCAATAGTGCACGATATCACGCTCATCATCTAGCGTGTGTGTCACCTCAATATAGGACAACGATGTGCAAATCCGGTGTTTCATACTCTCGGGACATCATTTACAATCATTACTCACCTCAATCCGGTCCAAATTCTAGCCCGCGATGCCTTTTCCCCTCAAATCGGCCTCCGCTCGCATCGAATCTATCCAAAATCAGAATCACGACGTCAAAATATGCTAAGGGAACGAAGCCCAAACAAAAATAATCAATTTGCAACATAAATCCCAAAATTACCAAAACCCAACCCCGGGCCCACATCTCGGAATCCGACAAAATTAACATCAATAGAATCTTCGTCCTCCCACGAGTCTATACATATCAAGAACAACAAAATTAAACCTCAAATGGCCCCTCAAATCTCCACTCAAATGTCTCTTAATCTCAAGCCCTAATCCCTCAATTTTCTTCCTTAATTTCCATTAATACCATGATTAAATAATGGAAAAATGATCATAAACATGAGTAATGAAGCTTAGGGAACTTACCCAACTAATTCTCTTTGATTTTCCCTTCAATTCACTGCCATAGCTCGCTTCCCGTCTTCAAAAATGGAGAACTTAGCGAAAATTCGCGAAGGAACATTATATACTTTCTGACCCAGGCATTTTCGCACATGCGGTCCATTTCTCGCTTCTGCGACCAAATCCACCACATCTGCAGTTTTCATTAAGTTGCCAATTCCCGCATATGCAGTTAAAAACTCACACATGCGCTACCGCTGGTGCGCCCACGATACCACTTCTGCGGTTCCTGAAGGACTTCAACTTGGTCGTATCTGCGGCTGCCATACGCTTCTGCGATCATCGCACCTGCGACCTCCCAACTGCAGGTGTGGTTATGACAAAAACCAAATGCTTCAACTGCAAAAACTCAATTCCAATTCTTCCGTCACCCATCCGAAATCACTTGAGGCCCCCGGGACCTCAACCAAAAGCACAAACAAGTCACATACCACCATTTAAACTTGTACCAATCTTCAAAACACCTCAAACAACATCAAATGACCCAAAATACATTTGATTCAAGCCGAAACTTCCAAAATCTTCCGAATTACGCTTTCGATCAAAAAGTATACCAAACCACGTCCGAATGACCTAAAATTTTGCACACACATCCCAATTTCAACAACTGAACTATTGAAACTTCCGGAATTCCATTCCGACCCCTATATCAAAATCTCACCTATCAACCGGAAAGCGCAAAAATCTCAATTTCGCCAATTCAAGCCTAAACCTTTCAAGGACCTCCAAAATGCATTCCGATCACGCTCCTAAGTCCCAAATCACCTGATGGAGCTAACCAAATCAGAAAAATTCTGATCCGAGATCATATACCAACAAGTCAAATCTTGGTCAAACCTTTAAAATTTCAAGCTTCAAATGGAGAACTATTCTTCCAAATTCATTCTGATTACCCTGAAAACCAAAACCGATGATTTACATAAGTCATAATACATCACATGGGTCTAGTCATGCCCGAGAACTGGCGAGCGAAGTGCAAAAGCTCAAAACGACCAGTCGGGTCATTACATCCTCCCCCACTCCCCCACTTAAACATACGTTCGTCCTCAAACGTGCCCATAGTTGTTCCAAAAGCCAACCAATCGCTGAGTAACCTTACCATGCATATACCCGGGGGGAATCCCACGTCACCCTATCTCATATAGGTCCGATAACATAATGTAACTGAAGTTTTACAATCCAACCTAGCCCATAAACCTTAGAACCACATTTCCACTTCCGAAATCATCCGTAAGATCAGAATCTCACATCTATACTCTGAATAAGCCCGAACAAGATGAATAACCCATACTTGCAGACTCAGGTGCTATTACATGATATAACATATAACTCTAACACTTGTAGCTATAATTTCTAATCACAGTAGCTGCACACAACAACCGAATGCCGATAGAAAACCTCTTATCAACTAAAGTCTCATTCCAACACTTTCATATACTGCCAATGATAAATGAAACACACAGTAATCCATAACCATTTCTCAGATCAACCATTCATGAAGCCACTTCTCCTTTGGCAAAGCCATAACAAATTTCTGAGTCGAACCTCAATATTATCCTTTCAACATGGTGAAATTGAATCCATTTGTATTCATTAGAGATCCTAACGATCTCATCTAGTCCAACACAACTACTCTGGTGACATGACACCTCAATACAGACTAAAGCCACAACTTGCGCAATTCGCACACCAATAAGCAATAATCCGAACATACTCAAATCATGAAAATGACTCAAATGAAAGAGCTGCACTGCAAGCTCACCAGTACCACCATACACAATGCTGAGAACCCATCACACATCATAGAAACAGAACACACGAATCTAACCCGCAGGATCATACCTCCACATAGCTTCGCTCCAATGCGCGACCTCATCCAAATACTGAAACACATGAAACACCTTAAGTCACTATGCTTAATATCGACAACCATGCGCAATATGATGTCTAAAACCAAAGAAATAATCATAACCACCGCGAAGCAATTGACATAACATTACATAAAATTGAAAGGACATAGCTGATACGCCATCCACCGAATAATACCTAGTACTCTTCCCGCTCGACTTCCACTATGAAAACCCAATGGAACCGCACCTCATATGCCTATAACCAACAAATTATAATGCCTCACAACACAAAAAAGTAACTCATATATCACCTCCGAGCACTAATAGCTCAATAAAAATCGAATCAACACATCCCTCGCCAATAGCGACTCGAAGTCAACAAAGCCATCTCGATGCAGAACACACATCCATATAGGTCTACCAATGAACCCCTTATCAAGGAGTTCCTGAAGCTGCTCCTTCAACTCCTCTAACTCCGTCGGTGCCATACGATACAGTGCCCATCACCACATTCATACCAAAATCAACAACCTTATCCGGTGACATGACCAGCAGCAGGAAGCACATTTGGAAAAACCCCTCATCACCGGAACTGAATCAATGGTAGGAGCCTCTGCACTCACATCCATCACGAAGGCCAAATAGGAAAGACAACCTTTCCCAGCCATCCGTTGGGTCTTCAAAAATGACTCCACCCTACTGGGAACTTAATCCGTCGAACCTCGACACTCAATCCGTGGCACTCCCGGCATAGCCAACATTGTTGCCTTAGCGCAATAGTCCAGAATAACACGAGATGAAGACAACTAGTCTTTACCCAATATTACATCAAAATCTAACATACCAAGCAGCAAAAGATCTACTCGGATCTCCAAACCTAGATAGTCACTATGAAGTGCCGATACATGCGACCCACAACCACAACATAACCTGTACATGAGAACTCCCAGTCTCCAACTCCATATAGCACACGAATCTCTACATCCGATCCAAATTCCACCGTCCGAATATACAACACGCCTCAACACCCAATCATTCCACGAGAGGTACTCTTATAATTCTTCTATGCCACCAGGAAAACTCGAATATCAGGAGTTGATCCAACAAGAGAGTGCCGCAATACTAATGAAGTATCATCAACTCAAACATTTGCCCCTTTTTTTTGAAAATGCATACTCTCATCAAGCCATACCAGTTAGTAATATCATTTCCCTAATCATCTGAAGATAAATTCCCTAATCATCTGAAGACCATACTGCCCAACAATTGATGACCTTCCTTCCTGTCACGACCCCAAAATCCCTCTAAATGAGTCATGATGGCACCTTATGTCTAAACTAGGTAAGCCTAACATTTTCTGTAATAACATGGATATTTTCTAACATTAAATTAAATTACTCTGAACAAATTACAATTCCCAAAACCTGTGGTACAAGTCATAAGCCTTTCTAAGAGTAGTTATACAAAATAAATACGTCACTATTCCAAAACAAAAGGAACATATGAAAATAAGTACAACTGAAGGTGACTCCGAGACCTGCGAACGTTTTAGCAGGTTTACCTTGAGTCTCCATAGCAACGACCCACACAGCTACTATCGATCAAATACTTTGATCTGTACACAAAAATATACAGAAGTGTAGTATGAGCACACCACGGCGGTGACCAGTAAGTATCAAGACTAACCTTGGTGGGGTAGTGACGAGGAACAATCAAGACACCTACTGGTCAAATGAAATGAATAGGATGTGATAATAAAATATCGAGATAAAAATAACGAGGTAATACCAACAGCGAAGAGAAATCAAAATGCAAACAGTAGGAACAATAAAGGGAGAACACGGGTAATAACTAACGATAACCAAGTAAATCAACACTGACATAATAGAAACAGAGATAAGTAAGAATATTCTCAAATGAAGAAGGCAATGCCAACACAGCCAATCACATCATGACTAGTACACAATCCCGACCATCCCAACCCTCAATTTCTCATATCATAATCTTAACTTCCGAACCTTCAGCACACATGGCACCTTATGCCCGCATATTTTTCCATCTCACTTTTAACAAAAAAAATACACATGCTATACATTACATAATGTCCGTATAAATGCACTCAATATATTCAAGAAATCTCATTTACATAATATAATGTAAATTACATTTTCTATACTAATTAGGAAAAACCAGCGAGAGAAGTTGAAGTTGTTTAATATAATTAAATGCTAGTAGTATGAAGTAATACAGGATAATAAGAATAACAATGGCAATAACAAAGACAAAATAATCACAGAAGGAATACAACTAAATATAGAGATAACAATCGGGGATTTCTCAGTATCCCGAGGATCTCTTAGTATCCTCAATATGTGTGCTGGGAATCTCTTGGTATCCCGAGGATCTCTTGGTATCCTCAATATATGTGCGGGGATCTCTTGGTATCTCGAGGATCTCTTAGTATCCTCAATATATGTGCTGGAGATCTCTTGATATCTCAAGGATCTCTTGGTATCCTCAATATATGTGCTGGGGATCTCTTGGTATCCTGAGGATCTCTTAGTATCCTCAATATATGTGTTGGGGATCTCTTGGTATCCCGAGTATCTCCTTATATCCTAAATATATGTGCTGGGGATCTCTTAGTATCCTCAATATATGTGTTGGGGATCTCTTGGTATCCCGCACTACAGTCCATATCAATATAAATGTACATGTGCACGGCATTACCCTTTGTGCTTTATCACTCTTCCTCACCCAAATAGTAGAAACAACAACATCCCGGTAACGGAATCAATCAATATAAACAATAACATCCCGGCACGGGAATCAACGATAGAAACAATAACATCCCGGCAAGGAAGTCAACAATAGAAACAATAACGTCCTGGCAAGGGAATCAATAATAGAAACAATAACATCCCGACAAGGAAGTAAACAATAGAAACAATAACGTCCTGGCAAGGGAATCAACAATAGAAACAAAAATGTCCCGGCAAGGGAGTCAACAATACATAATAAGGGTCACAGAAAAACCAAGAAGCACGATAACCTCAACAAAACAACAAGACATAATAAGCACGTGATAGCTACACCGGTAACCACACCAATAGGACATATAACATATGTGCACGAAGTCATAGAGGAACTTACAATCAAGGAGTATAAAGACAATAAGGAAGGCAACCACTTCAATTAAGGCAAAAGGGTCAATGTAACACGTAGAATTAGAGGAAAGCTAATAACATCATATGGAGCATATAGAGGCAATTTAAGCAATTAGGAAAACCAATTATAACGGGCTACTTTCCACATAATGAATATTAGGACGTAAGAACCCTAAAGCAAATTTCCTGCAAATAAGTCTGAGAACCCACTCGTCACCTCGCATGCACGGACTACAATTAGCATAGAAGACTCAAATACTAAGGGGAAGTCTTCCACACAAGGTTAGACAAGATACTTACCTCAATCCGGCCAATTCAATACTCAATTTAGCTTTTCCTTTACCAATTCATCAACGTTCGGCTTAATCTAGCCAAAAGCGACTTGAATATATCAAACATTGCAAGAGAAAACAATTTCAATTGACAAACTATTATTCTAATATAATTTGCAAAAAGTCAATAAAAGTCAACTCCCCAGGCCCGCACCTCGTAACCCGGCAAAATTTACAAAAATCAAACACCCATTCCTCTACGAGTTCACTCATATAAAAATTATCTAATTTTGATACCATTTGATCATTCAAATCATCATTTTACATTTTGAAAGATTTCACAATTTTCCCCAAATTTTCCTTTAGATTCTCGTTAATTTGATGTTAAATCTAAGATATAATTAACAAATATAGTTGGAAATTGATTAGAGACATTTACCTAATGATTTTTTTGGGTCCTTAGAAAATCGTCCATGGAGGTTTAGGGTTTGAGTAAATTAAAAAATAGGTGAAAATCTCGTCAAAAACCTCACTTAACAGGCCTCAGATGTCGCATTTGCGAACCCCTCACAATTACGAACAGCACAGGTCTGGCAAAAGTCGCATTTGTGACAAAAATGTTGCATTTGCGAATTGGGCATCACAAATGTAATAAAAAGTTCGCATTTGCGACCACACCAGAAACAACAATTTCTCCTAACACGAAAATGAGCATAACTTCCTCATACGATGTTCAAATTCGATGATTCTTCTTCCTATGGCTCCCTAATTTCAATATTGATCTAATGGTTCAAACAAAACTGAATTTGGATCTCATTTTCTCAATGTGGTATTATTTTTTCTTGAAGAAACGATGATGAATCATCCAAAAACAAGTGCAACATGGCCTAAACCTATCCAAAACTCACCCAAGCCCTCGGGGCTCCAAACCAAACATGCACGCATGTCTAGAAACATCATACGGACTTGCTCGTGCAATCAAATCATCAAAATAACATCAAAAACTATGAATTTAATCTCAAAACTCATGATTTTCTAACTTTTCGACTGGACGTCCAAATCACGTCAAATCAATTCCGGTTTTCACCAAATTTTACAGATAGGACTTAAATATAATAACAAACTTGTACCGGGCTTCGAAACCAAAATACGGTCCCGATACCAATGAGTTCAAACATTAATTCATTTCTTTGCTTTAAAAACCAGCACAAAAATTTTCTTCAAAAATTGTTTTCTAAGGCTAGGGACCTCGGAATTCAATTCCGGGAATACGCCCAAGTCCCATATTTTACCGTGGCCCTCCCGAGATCGTCGGAACACATATCTAGGTTCGTTTACCAAAAATGTTGACCAAAGTCATCTAAAAACTAAATTTTAACTCTAAAAATTACTATTTTTTTTCTTCATATTTTCACATAAAAGCTTTCTGATTTCACGCCCGGACTACACACGCAAGTCGATACACATAATATGAAGCTACTCGTGACCTCAAACTGCCGAACCGGACAAAAATGCTCAAAACGACCAGTCGGGTCGTTACATCCTCCTTCACTTAAACATATGTTCATCCTCGAACGTGCCCGGAGTCATTCCAAAGCCATCGAACCACTGCATAAGCTCCTCATACATACACCTGGGGCAATTCCCCATCATCCAAACCTATGTAGGACTGACAATGCAACTTAACCGTTGGTCTTACCTCATCCTTAGTCCATAACCTTAGGACAAAACCCAAACCTCAACGTCTGAAATTCATCATAGGACCTGAATCCCACATTATCACACTGCATGAACCTGAACAAGCTGAATCGAGCCAAAATTCCAATCCAGTATACAATCACATGTTGTTCCACACAACTCAAATGGCCGAAGCAATAACCTTTGACCACCATAGCTGTTCAAATAACATCCTGAATGCCAGAAATACACCTCACATTGAATATAACCTTGTTCCGGACCTCCACAACACTGCCCATGATAAAGAATCATGCGGATATTCATAGCTGCTCATGAAGTCAACAAGTCAAGAAACTCTTTTGCCAGCCAAGGGCCATTACCCAACTCTTAGCAGAAACAACCATCTACATCCAAGCACTCCTAACCCCCAATACCATAGTACAAATCTCAGGTCTAAGAACCTCATCTCAGCCAGTACAAATAACCCAACTAACAACTCACCACGGAACCACACGGATTCTCACACTACACAGTTCGTACACCAAACCAGCAATAACTAAATTATGTAGCACAAATAAGGGAAATCCAAGTATAAGAATTATCTAACAAGTACAACATGTGCGACAACAAAAGTATAGTCTTTTATCAAATCGTCCCATAGAGGGAAAACACAACACCAAATAAACACAATGAAAGGGCACCCCATATAACATCCACTACGGCGCGTAGCCTGCTCCCAAATACTCATCAACCAAAATGCTCGGGTCCACTAATCACATAAATATTGATATCAGGCACAGTAGAGTGCACAAGTAAAACTGTGGGAATAATGAATAAAAGTGTAGAACATGAAAGAAACAAGCACAACTAAGGTGCAATGAACAAATCAACATCACGAGGACTATCTTGCCCGCATCGCCATAAGGCCTGAACAGAATTACAACATGCGTAGGGAATAATCATACAACTCACCGCCTAACACAGCATAAAATAATAGCACATAACATAGGCTAGGGGCACAAATAACATCCATTCTGCCCGGTAAAATAACCATAATGACAATCTCACAGGAGCGCTCAAACTTGATCTGATACAAGGTACATATTCTTATTGAGCTTTCAAATATCCCCCAACCAAATCATGATTATTTCCAAATATGTAAGTATGCTTCAAAAAGATCCACAAGAACTTGTCGATAATATATGCTATTGCATTCTCAACATTTATTCAAGATCCGCAAACAGGAAATAGTCCAGTCATGAGGGCATCTAGCCCCAAACCTCAGGAATACCGAAGTTTCCATACCCAACACAACTACGCAAATCAAATGGCTATCACTCACACCCAATTATTCTGCTGAAGCACTTATATAGGATTTCTGGCCGTGTAACAAAACATGAACCCCGAAAGCCTCAAAACCTAGTAATCACTATGCTACTAGCCACACACCCACAAACCAAAACTCAAGGTCCCTTCCAAAAATCCACACCCTTCACATATGATAGCCAACAAGGTCAACACTCTATTAATTTTTGATACCTATTTAGGAGAAAGTCACAATGTACCATATATTCCTTACGCCTATAGTAGACAGCCAACTCAAACCTTTGTCGAACCATCGAGAACCTTCTGAGATCCTCTCGCACACAACTAAAACCTCTTTTAGCATCACCTCGATTTGTGTGCACAATCCGGGCGCATAGTTGGAAAGCCTAAATGTGAAAATCTGTGAAAAATAATAAATTTTAACTATAAAATGAATTCATTTGACTTCGGTCAACGTTTTGGGTAAACGGACCCGGACCCATGATTTGACGGTACTGGAGGGTCCGTAGGAAAATATAGGACTTGGGCGTATGCCCGGAATCAAATTCCGAGGTCCCAAGCCCGAGAAATGAACTTTTGAAGAAAATTATTTTCTGAAATTGTTTAAAGGATTTGGAAATGAATTTTGATTAGAACATATTGGTATCGGGCTCGTATTTTGGTTTCGATGCCCGGTACAGGTCTTATATGTGATTTAAGATAATCCTGTGAAGTTTGGTAAGAAACGAAATCCGTTTGACGTGATTCGGACCTTAAATGCAAACATTTGATGTTTAAAGAAGTTTTGAGAAATTTCATTGATCTTGAGGTATAATTCGATGTTCATGATTGTTATTTTGGTGATTTGATTACACGAGTAAGTCCGTGGTATATTTTTGAGGTTGTGTGTATATTTGGTTTGGAGCCCCGAGGGCTCAGGTGAGTTTTGGATAAGCCACGGAGTGCATTTTGAACTTAGAAAATTGCAGGATTTTAGCTGGTGTGCCCAGGCCTGCAGGCTTCGCATTTGCGAAGCCTGGCTCACAAATGCAAAGTCTAGATCGCAAATGCGAAAACAGCCCAGGCCTATCTTACTCGCAAATGCGAGCTTCCTTTCGCAAATGCAAAACTCCCCTGTTCAACCTTGGGTCGCAAATGCAACCCTTTCTTTTCCCAGCTCGCAAATGCGAGCCTCCCTTCGCATTTCCCAACCCATCTGAGGTCGGGGTTTGCAATTCCCACATCTGAGACCTGCAACTTTTATACTTAGACGATTTTAAACCTATTTTTCATATCCTCTCAAAACATAAACACACTAGGGAGATTTTTCAAAGGCTTCTTCTTCTCCAAATCAATTGTAAGTCATTTTTAACTAGTTTTCTTCAATCATGTCACAACCTAGATTTCCCACCCTCGGGAGTCGTGATGGAGCCTACTAATGAGTGCTAGGCAAGCCAACCCTTAACTATCTAATTTCTTACCAAATTACTTCTTTTTAATAATTACGAGCAATAACATAAAAGCAGCAGAACTTTAAATAATTAAGCGGAAGATAACAATGAAATATCTGAAGGCTACGTCTATTACAACTTTTAAAACCTCAAATACCCCAAAACATGGTGTCATAGTGTCACACAGTGTCTAAGAGTTTCTAAATACAAGGACTGAAGAAATACAATACACTGTTTCTGAACAAAGGAAATGAAACAGGAAATGGAGATAGAGGGAGACGCCAGGGCCTGCGGACGCCTACAGGTCTACCTTGGGTCTCCGAGTGGACTGAAGGAAGCCTTCCAACTACTGTCCGAAAGCTGCTCCTGGATCTACACACAGTGCAGAGTGTAGTATCATCACAACTGATCCCATGTGGTGGTAAGTGTCTAGCCTAACCTCGGCGAAGTAGTGACAAGACTAGGACCAGACTGCCAAATAAACATGTGCAGTTCATATATCTATATATAGCGGAAAAGAAATACAGAAATAACCAGTCAATGTGGGAGAGGGAAACATGTTGTGGGGGAGATAATAGTTCCGAATGGAAAGACATCAAGTAAGGAAATAAACAACATAACTAGAATATCAACAAGGAAGCAGAAATCAACAATTTGCACGGCATCACCCTTCGTGCTTTTACTCTCGTTCTCACCAAAACAATACACGGCATCACCCTTCGTGATTTATGCTCTTTCTCACCCAAACAACAATCACAAGGCAAATAGGGTAAGGGAATCTATAATTTCGAAGTAAATCAAATAACAACAAGTAATGAAGGAAACAACATAACTCGGATATCATCAAAGAATCAGAAATCAACAAATGCACGGCATCACCCTTCGTGCTTTTACTCTCGTCCTCACCAAAGCAATCATATAATAAAAATGTGCAAGGCATCACCCTTCGTGCTTTTACTCTCTTTCCTCACCATATAATCAATAAAATCGGCACGGAATGGTACATCGTGCGGCACGACATCACCCTTCGTGCTTTACACTCTTTCCTCACAATAACAAACAATGCACGACATCACCCTTCGTGTTTTAACTCTCTTCCTCACCCAAACAATAATCACAAACAATAGGGTAAGGAAAGAAAGGAAGTTTTGCAATAAGAATCCCGGCAAGGGACCAGCAAGTCACCAATTAAATCCCGGCAAGAGAACAACAATTACACAATTAAATCCCGGCTAGGGAACAACAAATAAATCAACAATAGCCCGGTAAGGATGAAAACATAATGATCTCTTCTCTTTCTCAATTTTACTTCACAACTCGAGCTAATGCTCGAGAGGTTCGATTATCACTTATACTTTCACAATTTCGCTATACAACCTGAGCTAACGCTCCTCAATGTTCATAGGTCACAATTCCTTCCACAAACTTTATACAACAATTAGAAATCTTCACCAAGGCATGAATAATACAACGAAATCATGAAAATCACAATATAAGACCCACAGTCATGCTTGACACCAACGTATAGATACTCGTCACCATGCCTATTCGTCGTACTCGACAAGAAGCAAATAGCAAATAGGACATAACTCTTCTTGGCTGTGCTAATATTAGACCAAACACTTACCTCGATGCAACGAACACAGCTCAAGGTTCAATTATAGCTTTACCCCTTGATTCCACCGCCAACTCGCTTGTATCTAGCCACTATTTAATTAACGATATCAATAAATATTAAATGAATCAATTCTAATGCATGAAAATAGGTTTTATAAAGATTTCCCCAAAAAGTCAAAAATCGACCCTGGGCCCGCTTGGTCCAAACCCGAAATTCGGGCCAAAATCCGATTATCCATTCCCCCACAAGCTCAAATATGTAATTTGTTTTGAAATTGGACCTTAGATCGATGTCCAAATCCCCATTTTTGTGAAAACCTAGGTTCTACCCAAAACACCCAATTTCCCCTATGAAAATAATTGATTTGAAGTTGAAATCATGCTAAAAGATGTTAAAGATTGAAGAAAACTAGTTAAAAATGACTTACAATTGATTTGGAGGAGAAAGGTTATTTGAAAAATCGCCTCTTATGTTTTTTGGGTTTTAAAAAGTGAAAAATAACTGAAAAGTCCGTTTAAATATACTCCTCTCAGATCCTCACCGCGGGCCGCGTAAAAAGGACTGCGGCCGCAGAGCTCCACCGCGGACCGCAAGAAATCGAGCGCGGCCGCGGAAGCTTGGCCTTGCTCACCGCGGAACGCACAAATCCCACCGCGGTCGTGGAGTCCCCACCGCGGCCGCGAAGTTTCCACCGCGGACCACAAGACCTGACTTGAGAGACCTGCACCTTCTCTGAATCTGCAACTTTTTCCTAAGTTCAAAACTTCCCAAAACACATCTGAAACACACTTGAGCCCTCGGGGCTCCTAACCAAACATACTAACTAACTCAACAACATCATACGAACTTATCCATGCGATCAAATCGCCAAAATAACCTCAATAACAACGAATCAAACCTCAAAATCAAGAACTTTTTCTCAAACTTCATCAAGTATCAAATTTAGCAATTTAGGTCCGAATCACGTCAAACGACGTCCGTTTTCAACCAAACTTTACAGAAATGACTTAAACCATATATAAGACCCATACCGGGCGCCTGAACCAAAATACGGGCCCGATACCATCTCTTTCTAATCAAACTTCATTTCAAGTTTCCTTAAAAAATTTCAAAAAACAATTTCCTTTAAAAATTTATTTCTCGGGCTCAGGACCTCGGAATTCGATTCCCGGCATACGCCCATGTCCCATATTTTCCTACGGACCCTCCGAGACTGTCAAATCATGGATCCGGGTCCGTTTACCCAAAATGTAGACCGAAGTCAAATTTATTCATTTTATAGTTAAAACTTATCATTTTTTACAAAATTTCATATTTAAGCTTTCCGGCTACACGCTCGGACTGCGCACACAAATCGAGGTGACTCTGAATGAGGTTTTGAAGGCCTCGGAGGCACCGAATTCAATTAAAAGCAAGTGATGCCCTTTTGGGTCATCACATTCTCCACCTCTAAAACAACCGTTCGTCCTCGAACAGACAGAAGAAGGAAGTACCTGAGTCGGGGAAAAGATGGGGATAACGGCTCCACATATCAGACTCGGACTCCCAGGTCGATGCCTCAGGGGGCTGACCTCTCCACTAAACATGAACAGAAGGAAAACTCTTCGACCTCAACTGATGAACCTGCCGGTCTAGAATAACTACCAGCTCTTCCTCATAAGACAAGTCTTTGTCCAACTGGACAGTGCTAAAATCTAACACGTGGGATGGATCGCCGTGATATTTCTGGAGCATGGACACATGAGATACTGGATGCACGACTGATAAGCTTGGCAGCAATGCAAGTCTATAAGCCACCTTTCCCACTCGATCAAGAATCTCAACCAGGCCAATGAACCTAGGTCTAAGCTTGCCCTTCTTCCCAAATCTTATCATTCCCTTCATAGGCAACATTCAGAGCAATACCCGCTCTCCAACCATAAAAGCCACATCTCGAACCTTGTGGTCTGCATAACTCTTTTTCCTGGACTGAGATGGACGAAGCCTATCCTAAATAATCCTGACCTTATCCAAAACCTCCTGAACCAGATCCGTACCCAACAATCGATCCTCTTCCTGCTCAAACAATCCAACCGAAGACCGACACCGCCTACCATGTAAAGCCTCATAAGGAGCCATCTGGATACTCGACTGGTAACTGTTGTTGTAGGCAAACTCTGCTAAAGGCAAAAACTAATCCCACGAGCCTCCAAAGTCAATAACACAAGCTCAGAGCATATCCTCCAAAATCTGAATAATCCGCTCGGACTGCCCGTCCGTATGAGGATGAAATGTTGTACTCATCTCAACCTGCGTGCCCAACTCTCGCTGAACTGCTCTCCAGAAACGCGAGGTAAACTGCATACCTCGATCCGAAATGATAGATATAGGCATACCATGAAGACGAACAATCTCCCGGATATAGATCTCAACTAACCTCTCGGATGAATAGGAAACTGCCACAAGAATGAAATGCGTTAACTTGGTCAGCCTATCAACAATGACCCAAACTGCGTCGAACTTCCTCCGGGTATGCGGGAGTCCAACAACGAAATCCATAGTGATCCGCTCCCACTTCCACTCGGGAAGCTCAATCCTTTGAAATAAACCACCAGGCCTTTGATGCTCGTACTTAACCTGCTGACAATTTAAACACCGAGCTACCTATGCAACGATATCCTTCTTCATTCTCCGCCACCAATAATGCTACCGCAAATACTGATACATCTTCGTGGCACCCGGATGAATAGAGTACCGGGAGCTATGGGCCTCCTCTAAAATCAACTCTCAGAGCCCATCCATATTAGGCACACAAACTCGACCCTGCAATCTCAAAACTCCATCGTCATCTAAGGTAACCTGCTTGGCACCTCTGCGCTGCATGGTGTCTCTAAGGACACACAAATGGGGATCATCATACTGCCGATCGCGGATATGCTCCAATAAGGAAGAACAAGCGACCGTGCAGGCTCAGAAATATCCAACCTAACAAAACTGATTGGCCAAGGCCTGAACGTCCAAAGCAAGCGGTCTCTCACCGACCGGAATATAAGCAAGACTGCCCATACTGGCTGACTTCCTACTCAAGGCATCGGCCACCACATTGGCCTTTCCCGGGTGATATAAGATAGTGATATCATAATCCTTCAACAACTTCAACCACCTCCTCTACCTCAAATTCAGTCCTTTTGCTTGAACAAATAGTGAAGACTCTTGTGATCCGTGAACACCTCACATGCCACGCCATACAGATATTGCCTCCAAATCTTCAATGCGTGAACTGTGGCTGCCAACTCTAAATCATGAACTGGATAGTTGTTCTCATGAATCTTCAACTGCCGTGAAGCATAGGCAATGACCTTGCCATCCTGCATCAACACTGCACCAAGCCCAATATGAGAGACATCACAATAAACTGTATAAGGCCCTGAACCTGTGGGCAAAACCAACACCGTTATCGTAGTTAGAGCTGTCTCGAGCTTATGAAAGCTTGCCTCACACTCGTCTGACCGTCTAAACTAGGCACCCTTCTGGGTCAATCTAGTCATTGGGGCTGCGATAGATGACAATCCCTCTACGAACTGATGGTAGTAGCCTGCCAGTCCAAAGAAACTCTGAATCTTTGTAGCTGATGTTGGTCTAGGCAAGTTCTTGACTGCCTCAATCTTCTTCGGATCAACATGAATGCCCTCTGCTGACAAAATATGACCCAGGAATGCAACTGAACTCAACCAGAACTCACAATTCGAGAATTTAACATATAACTGACTATCCCTCAAGGTCTGAAGAACCTGGCTGCGGGAATATATCAAAATATCATCAATGAAGACTATCATGAATGAGTCCAAATAAGGCCTGAACACTCGGTTCATCAAATCTATAAAAGCTGTTGGGGCATTGGTCAACCCAAATGACATGTCCAGGAACTGATAATGCCCCGTACCGAGTGTGGAAAGTTATCTTAGGGACATCGAATGCCCTAATCCTC
Source organism: Nicotiana tabacum (assembly GCF_000715075.1). NCBI lineage: Eukaryota > Viridiplantae > Streptophyta > Magnoliopsida > Solanales > Solanaceae > Nicotiana > Nicotiana tabacum. The sequence continues at coordinate 54,722,042 of NC_134089.1, read as the reverse complement.
AACTGATGGTAGCCAGATCTCAAATCAATCTTTGAAAATACCTTGGCACCCTGAAGCTGATCAAACAAATCATCAATCTTCGGCAATGGATACTTATTCTTGATTGTAACCTTGTTCAACTGCCGGTAATCAATACACATTCTCATTGATCCGTCCTTCTTCTTAACAAACAACACCGGCACACTTAATGAAACCCTTCTCAAGCAAGTCTTGCAACTAGTCCTTCAACTCTTTCAACTCAGGCGGGGCCATACGATATGGCGGGATAGAAATGGGCTGAGTGCCCGAAGCCAAATCAATGCAAAAATCAATATCCCTATCGGGTGGAATACCCGGCAAGTCTGAAGGGAATAGCTCAGGAAACTCACGAACAACGGGCACAGAATCAATAGAGGGACCCTCAGCACTAGAATTACGAACATATGCCAAATAGGCCAAACACCCCTTCTCAACCATATGCCGGGCCTTCACATATGAGATAACACTGCAGGTAGAATGACCAGGAGTGCCTCTCCACTCTAAACGGGGCAAATCCGGTAATGCTAAGGTCACAGTCTTGGCATGACAGTCGAAGATACCGTTGTAAGTTGATAACCAGTCCATCCCTAATATAACATCGAAATCGACCATGTCTAGAAGCAATAAATCCACACGAGTATCAAGACCCCCAATCACCACAATACAAGAATAATGGACTCGATCTACCACAATAGAATCACTCATCGGTGTAAACACATAAACAGGAACACCCAATGAATCACTAGGCATGACCAGATACGGTGCAAAATAAGATGACACATATAAGTAGGTAGACCCTGGATCAAATAACACTGAAGCATCTCTATCACAAACCAGAATAGTACTTGCAATGACTGTATCTGAAGGCTCAGCCTCGGGCCTGGCTGGAAGGGCATAACATCGGGGTTGGGCCCCACCACCCTAAACTACATCTCTTGGATGGCCTGCAGCTGGCTGGCCTCCACCTCTGGCAGCCTGAGCTCCACCTCTAGTACCTCTATCTCCACCTCTAGCACCTCTACCCCTACATCTAGCTGGATGGGCGGGCTGTGGAACACCTGGTGCCTGTACCATAGCACGAGAACCCTGATGTTGAGAGCTACTCGGTGCTCGAGGTCAAAACCTGGCAATATGACTCGTATCACCAAAAGTGTAACAAGCCCTCGGCTGCTGAGACTACTAGCCTTGACAACCTGAATGACCACCCGAAAACTCTGAAGCGGCGGTGCACTAATTGGAGCAGGTGGTGCATTGTAGGGCTACTGATCGGAATACTGCATTTGGGAACCACGACCACCTAAAGTACCATGAGAAACTTGGGGCGCTGACTGAAAGGGACTAGGAGGATGGCCTCTACCATATGAATCTCTACCTCCAAATGAGGTACCACTGAATCTGCCTGAATGACGGGGCCTCTTGTCTGACCCATGACCACCTCCCTACGACAGAACTATCTCAACTCTGCAGGCCACATTGGCCGCCTCCTGAAAGGTGATCTCACTCCCAGCCTCCCTAGCCATCTGAAGATGAATAGGCTAAATAAGAACGTCAATAAATCTTCTCACCCTCTCTCTCTCAATGGAAAGTATGATGAGAACATAACGAGCCAAATCGATGAACCTGGTCTCATACAGGGTAACAGTCATGGAACCTTGCTGGAGGTGCTCAAACTACCTCCGATAGGACTCTCTCTGAGTAACGGGGAGAAACTTCTCCAGAAACAACACTGTAAACTGCTCCCAAGTCAAGGCTGGCGACCCGGCTGGTAGCTAAGCAATAATATCTCCACCAAGTCTTGGCGGATCCAGAGAAGCAAAATGTAGCAAAATCAACCCTGTTGGTCTCAACAATGCCCATGTTCCTAAGAACCTCGTGGCAGCTGTCTAGATAATCCTAGGGATCCTTAGTAGATGAACCGTTGAAAGTAGAAGTGAAGAGCTTAGTGAACCTATCCATTCTCCACAAAGCATCGGCGGATATAGCCGCTCCATCACCGGTCTGAGCTACCACACCCTGCTAAACCGCTCCAACTGGCTAAACCGTTGGAGTCTGAATCTAAGGAGCTTCCTATTCCGGAGTGCGAATAGCAGGAGTTTGGGCCCCTCCTCCAGCTTGAGAAACGGCTGGTACTACAGGAAGCAAGCCCGCTCGGGTGACACTCTCCATGAGGACCACTAATCGGACAAGAGCATCCTGAAGGACTAGGGTAACAATAAACCCCTATGGGACCTGAGTTGGGCCCACCGGAGCTGCTGGTGCCGGAACCTCCTCGTCAAAATCAACTTGAGGCTTCGCCACTGGTGCTGTTGCTCGGGGCTGAACTCTGCCCCTACCTCGACCTCTACTGCGGCCTCGCCCTCTGCCCCTCGTGGAAGCTGTTGCTAGGGGCTCGGGTTGCTGAGCGGTGGATGAGGAAGCACATGTTCTCGCCATCTGTGAAAGAACAAAGTAGAAGTTCAATTAGCATTGGGAAGTAGAACCGCATGACAAGAAAGAACAGATGTGAAGTTTTTCCTAACTCTGTAGCCTCTGGGGGATAAATACAGACGTCTCTGTACCGATCCCTCAGACTCTACAAAGCTTGTCTGTGAACTGTGAGACCTATGTAACCTAGAGCTTTGATACCAACTTGTCACGACCCAAATTTCCCACCCCTGGGAGTCGTGATGGCGCCTACTAATGTGAGCTAGGCAAGCCAAACCTTCATCATCAAAATCAACTCGAGGCTATGCTAATGGTGATGCTTCTCGGGGCTGAGCTCTGCCCCTACCTCGGCTTATAGCACGGCCTCGGCCTCTGCCCCTCGTGGGAGCTACTGCTGTGGGCTCAGGCTGCTGGTCATTGGATGAGGAAGCGCGTGTTCTCGCCATCTGCAAAAGAACAAAGTATAAATCCAATTAGCATTGAGAAACCAAGCTGCACGATAGGAAATAATAAATGTGAAGTTTTTCCTAACTCTGTAGCCTTTGGGGGATAAATACAGACGTCTCTATATCGATCCCTCAGACTCTACTAAGCTTGTCTATGAACTGTGAGACCTATGTAACCTAGAGCTCTGATACCAACTTATCACGACACGGATTTCCTAACCTCAGGAGTCGTGATGGAGCCTACTAATGAGAGCTAGGCAACCCAACCCTTAACTATCTAATTCCTTACCAAATTACTTCTTTTTAACAATTTTGAGCAATAAAATAAAAACATTAGAACTCTAAATAATTAAGCGGAAGATAACAATGAAATATCTGAAGGCTAAGTCTATTACAACTTTTAAAACCTCAAATACCCCAAAACATGGTGTCATAGTGTCACAGATTGTCTAAGAGTTTCTACACACAAGGTCCGAAGAAATACAATACACTATTTCTAAACAAAGGAAATGAAACAGGAAATGGAGATAGAGGGAGACGCCAGGGCCTGCGGATGCCTATGGGTCTACCTTAGGTCTCCAAGTGGACTGAAGAAATCCTTCCAACTACTGTCAGAAAGCTGCTCCTGGATCTGCACACAGTATAGAGTGTAGTATCAGCACAACCGACCCCATGTGCTAGTAAGTGTCTCGCCTAACCTCGGCGAAGTAGTGACGAGGCTAGGACCAGACTACCAAATAAACCTGTGCAGTTCATATATCTATATACAGCGGAAAAGAAATACAGAAATAACCAGTCAATGTGGGAAGGGAAAACATGCTGTGGGGGAGATAATAGTTCCGAATGGAAAGGCATCAAGTAAGTAAAGAAACAACATAACTAGAATATCAACAAGGAAGCAGAAATCAACAATTTGCACGGCATCACCCTTCGTGCTTTTAATCTCGTTCTCACCAAAACAATACATGGCATCACCCTTCGTGCTTTTAATCTCGTTCTCACCAAAACAATACATGGCATTACGCTCTTTCTCACCCAAACAACAATCACAAGGCAAATAGGGTAAGGGAATCTATAACTTCGATGTAAATCAAATAACAACAAGTAATTAAGGAAACAACATAATTCTGATATCATCAAAGAATTAGAAATCAACAAATGCATGACATCACCCTTCGTGCTTTTACTCTCGTCCTCACCAAAGCAATCATATAATAAAAATGTGCACGGCATCACCCTTCGTGCTTTTACTCTCTTTCCTCACCATATAATCAATAAAATTGGCAAGGAATGGTACATCGTGTGGCACGACATCACCCTTCGTGCTTTACACTCTTTCCTCACAATAACAAACAAAACACGGCATCACCCTTCGTGCTTTAACTCTCTTCCTCACCCAAACAATAATCACAAACAATAGGGCAAGGAAATAAAGGAAATTTTGCAATAAGAATCCCGACAAGGGACCAACTAGTCACCAATTAAATCCCGGCAAGAGAAAAACAATTAAACAAATAAATCCCAGTTAGGGAACAACAAATAAATCAACAATAACCCGGCAAGGGTGACAACATAATGATCTCTTCTCTTTCTCAATTTTACTTCACAACTCGAGCCAATGCTCTAGAGGTTCGATTATCACTTATACTTTCACAATTTCGCTATACAAACTGAGCCAACGCTCTTCAATGTTCATAGGTCACAATTCCTTCCACAAACATTACACAATAATTAGAAATCTTCACCAAGGCATGAATAATACAACGAAATCATGAAAATCACAATATAAGACCCACGGTAATGCTTGACACCAACGTATAGATACTCGTCACCATGCCTATATGTCGTACTCAACAAACAGCTCGATGCAACAAACACAGCTCAAGGTTCAATTATATCTTTACCCCTTGATTCCACCGCCAACTCGCTTGTATCTATCCACAATTTACTTAACGATATCAATAAATACTAAATGAATCAATTCTAATGCATGAAAATAGGTTTTATAAAGATTTCCCCAAAAAGTCAAAAATCGACCTTGGGCCCGCTTGGTCCAAACCCAAAATTCGGACTAAAATCTGATTACCCATTCCCCCATGAGCTCAAATATGCAATTTGTTTTGAAATCGAACCTCAAATCGAGGTCCAAATTCCCATTTTTGTGAAAACCTAGGTTATACCCAAAACACCCAATTTCACCCATGAAAATAACTGATTTGAAGTTGAAATCATGTTAAAAGATGTTAAAGATTGAAAAAAACTAGTTAAAATGACTTACAATTGATTTGGAGGAGAAAGATTATTTGAAAAATCGCCTCTTATGTTTTTTGGGTTTTTAAAAGTGAAAAATAACTGAAAAGTCCATTTAAATATACTCCTCTCAGACCCTCTCCGCGGACCGCATAAAAAGGACTGCGGCCGCGGAGCTCCACCGCGGACCGCAAGAAATTGAGTGCGGCCGCGGAAGCTTGGCCTTGCTAACCGCGGACCGCACAAATCCCACCACGGTCGCGGAGTCCCCACCGTAGCCGCGAAGTTTCCACCACGGACCGCGAGACCTGGCTTTAGAGACCTGCAACTTCTCTGAATCTGCAACTTTTTTCTAAGTTCAAAACTCGCTGAAACATATCCGAAACACACTTGAGCCCTCGGGGCTCCTAACCAAACTCACGTACTAACTCAACAACATCATACGAACTTATCTATGCGATCTAATCGCAAAAATAACCTCAATAACAATGAATCAAACCTCAAAATCAAGAACTTTTTCTCAAACTTCATCAAGTATCAAATTTAGCAATTTAGGTCCGAATCACGTCAAATGACGTCCGTTTTCAACCAAACTTTACAGAAATAACTTAACCATATATAAGACCCGTACCGGGCATCGGAACAAAAATACAGGCCCGATACCATCTCTTTCTAATCAAACTTCATTTCTAATTTCCTTAAAAAATTTCAGAAAATAATTTCCTTTAAAAATTCATTTCTCGGGCTCAAGACCTCGGAATTCGATTCTGGGCATACGCCCAAGTTCCATATTTTCCTACGGACCCTTCGGGACCGTCAAATCACAGATCCGGGTCCGTTTACCTAAAATGTTGACCGAAGTCAAATTTATTCATTTTACAGTCAATACTTATCATTTTTCACAAAATTTCATATTTAAGCTTTTCGGTTACGCGCCCGGACTGCGCATGCAAATCGAGGTGACTCTAAATATTGTTTCCAAGGCCTCGGAGACACCGAATTCAATTAAAAGCAAGTGATACCCTTTTGGGTCATCACAAATCATTAACATCTTTTATCATGATTTCAACTTAAAATCAATGATTTTCATGGGGCGAAATTTGGTGTTTTGGGTAGAACCTATGTTTTTAAAAAATTGGGGATTTGAACCCTGATTTGAGGTCTGATTTCAAAAAAAATTATATATTTGGGTTTGTATAGGAATGGGTAATCGGGTTTTGCTTTGAACCTCGGGTTTTGACCATGTGGGCCCGGGGGTGATTTTTGACTTTTTGGGTAAAACATTAGAAAACTCATTTTCATGCATTGGGGTGGATTCTTTTAGCGTTTATTGATGTAATTAAATAACTTGTGACTAGATACGAGCAAATTGGCAATAGAATCAAGGGGTAAAGCTATAATTGAAACTTGAGTTGTGTCTATTGCTACGTGTTAATTATGTAGTATGACGTATAGGTATGGTGACAAGTATATATACGTTGGTATCTAGCATGCCCGTGAGTCTTGTCTTATAACTTGTTATGACTGCGTTGTGGTTTATTGTGCCTTACATGTTATTATCGTCATTGTTCCCTTGCCGGGATGTTTGTTTGATATTATTGTTCCTTGCCGGTATTCCTTGTGATTATTGTTGGCTTGTGACTGGGAGTGGGTGGTACGCCTACCATAAGATATAATAAAATGGGATCGGGTGGTACACCTACCACAAGATATGATTAAATAGGAGCGGGTGGTACGCCTACCACAATATATGATGAAATGGGAGCAGGTGGTATGCTTACAACAAGATATAATGAAATGGGAGTAGATGGTACGCCTACCACAAGATATAATGAAATGGTAGCGGATGGTATGCCTACCACAATATAAATAAAATGGGAGCGGGTGGAACGCCTACCACGAGATAAGTGAAATGGAAGTGGGTGGCACGCCTGATACGAGATACATGAAATGGGAGTAGGTGGCACACCTGCCACAAGATATGAGAAATGGGATCGGGTTGCACGCCTGCAACAAGATGTGAAATGAAAGTGAAATCTGCCTTTGTTTTCATTATTCTTATTAGTGGTTGGATTTCGATTCCTTTATAATTCTCTTGATATTCTGTTTTTACCTGTTATTTACTCGAAGCATGTTTTCCCCCTCCTATCTTTACTTGTTAATTCCTGCTTTACTTTCTGTTGTATATTATATAACTGCACAGGTTTATTTGGTAGTCTGGTTCTAGCCTCGTCACTACTTCGCGGGGTTAGGCTAGACACTTACAAGCACATGGGGTCGGTTGTGCTGATATTACACTCTGCACTATGTGCAGATCTCGGAATAGCTCTTGGACCGTAGTTGGAGACTACCTTCAGTCCACGCGGAGATCCAAGGTAGACTTGCATGCGTCCGCAGGCCCTGGCGTCTCCCTCTATCCCTATTTCCTGTTTCATTTTCCCTTATCTCATAGATAGTGTATTGTTATTTCTTCAGTATTTGTATGTAGTAAATCTTAGACCGTCTGTGACACCAGATTTTTGGGTGATTAAGGCTTGAGTAATTGTAATAGACATAACTTTCAGATATTTATTGTTGTCTTCTGCTTAAATTTTAAAGTTCCACTATTTATACGTTATCGCCTTATATTTGTTAAAAAGGAAACAATTGGTTAATGAAGTAATTAGTTTGATTGTTTGGCTTGCCTAGCTAACATTAGTAGGCGCCATCATGACTCCCGGGGGTGGGAAATTTGGGTTGTGACAAGTTCGTATCAGAGTTGTAGGTTACATAGGTCTCACAGTTCACAGACAAGCTTAGTAAAGTCTGAGGGATCGGTACGGAGGTGTCTGTATTTATCCCCCAAAGGCTACAGAGTTAGAAAAAACTTCACATTTATTCTTTCCTATCATGCAGCTTGGTTTCTCAATGCTAATTGGATTTATACTATGTTCTTTCGCAGATGGTGAGAACACGCGCTTCCTCATCCAATGACCAGCAGCCTGAGCCCCCAGCAGTAGCTCCCACGAGGGGTAGAGGGCGAGGGCGTGCTAGAAGCTGATGTAGGGGCAGAGCTCAGCCCCGAGCAGCAACCCCATTAGCATAGCCTCAAGTTGATTTTGATGATGAGGTTCCGGTCCCAGCAGTTCCGGTAGGCCCAGCTCAGGTCCCAGAGGGGTTTATTGCTACTCCAGTTCTTCAGGATGCTCTGGTCCGTTTAGTGGGCCTTACGGAGAGTGTCACCCAGGCAGGTTTTCTTTTTGTGGCACCAACCGTCTCTCAGGTAGGAGTAAGAGCCCAGACTCCTGCTTCTCGCACTCCAGAGCAGGTAGCTCCCCACATTCAGACCCTAGCGGTTCAACTAGTTGGAGTAGTTCAGCAGGGTGTGGTAGCTCAGACCAGTGATAGAGCAGCTCTATCTGTCGATGCTTTGTAGAGGCTGGATAGGTTCACCATGCTCTTTACTACTACTTTCAGCGGTGCATCTACTGAGGATCCCTAGGATTATCTAGACAGTTGTTATGAGGTTCTCAGGAACATGGGGATAGTTGAGACCAATGGGGTTCGATTTTTCTACTTTTCTCTGGTTTGGATCCGCCAAGACTTGGTGGAGGGATTTTTGTTTGGCTAGACCAGCCGGATCGATAGCTTTGACTTGGGAGCAGTTTACTCAACTATTTCTAGAGAAGTTTCTCCCCATCACTCAGAGAGAGGCCTATCGAAGGCAGTTTGAGCATCTCCAGCAGGGTTCCATGACTGTCACCCAGTACGAGACGAGATTCATCGACTTGGCTAGTCATGCTCTTGTCATACTCCCCACCAAGAGAGAGAGGGTGAGGAGGTTCATTGACGGACTTATTCAGCCGATTCATCTTCAGATGGCTAGGGAGACTGGGAGTGAGATATCTTTCCAGGAGGCGGCCAATGTGGCTAGGAGAGTAGAGATGGTTCGTTCGCAGGGAGGTGGCCATGGGTCAGACAAGTGGCCCCGTCATTCAATGGTACCTCATATGGAGCTAGGGATTCGTATGGTAGCGGCCATCCTCCTAGGCCTTTTCAGCTGGCACTTCAGGTTTCTCATGGTGCTTCAGGTGGCCGTGGTTCTTAGATATAGTATTTTGATCAGTAGTCCTATGGTGCACCATCATCTCTTATCAGTGCACCGCAGATTCAGAGTTTCTAGGTCGTGATTCAAGCACTGAGTATTCCACAACCTGCCCAGCCAGCTAAGGGTGGGGGTAGAGGTGCTAGAGGTGGAGGTAGAGGTATTAGAGGTGGAGCTCAGACCGCTATAGGTGGAGGCCAACCAACAGCAGGCCATCCTAGAGATGTTCAGGGTGGTGGGGCCCAGCCCCAATTTTATGCTCTTCTAGTCAGGCCCAAGGCTGAGGCATCCAATGCAGTTATCACAGGTATAGTTCTGGTTTGTGATAGAGATGGTTCAGTGTTATTTGATCCAGGGTCTACGTACTCGTATGTGTCCTTTTATTTTGCACCGTATCTGGTCATGCCTAGTGATTCTATGAGTGATCCTGTTAATGTGTCTACACCGGTGGATGATTCTATTATGGTAGATTGAGTCCATCGTTCATTTATGGTTGTGATTGTAGGTCTTGAGACTTTTGTAGATTTGCTTCTTTTAGACATGGTCGATTTTGATGTCATATTAGGGATGGACTGGTTATCACCTTACCACGCTATCTTGGACTATCATGCTAAGACTGTAACCTTATCCTTACCGGGTGTACCTCGTTTAGAGTGGAGAGGGACTCCTAGTCATTCTACCAGTAGTGTGATCTCTTATATGAAGGCTCAACGTATGGTTGAGAAGGGGTGTTTGGCCTATTTGGCATATGATCGTGATTCTAGTGTTGAGGTTCCTTCTATTGATTCTGTGCCCATTGTTCGTGAGTTTCATGAGGTTTTTCCTTCAAACCTTCTGGTTATGCCACACGTTAGGGATATTGACTTTTGCATTGATTTGGCTCTAGGCACTCAACACATTTTTATCCTGCTATATCGTATGGCCCCGCCTGAGTTGAAAGAGTTGAAGGAGTAGTTGCAAGACTTGCTTGAGAAGGGTTTCATTAGACCCAATGTTTCGCCTTGGGGTGCGCTGATGTTGTTTGTTAAGAAGAAGGACGGATCGATAAGAATGTATATTGATTACCGGCAGTTGAACAAGGTTATAATCAAGAATAAGTATCCATTGCCGGGGATTGATGATTTATTTGATCAGCTTCAGGGTGCTAAGGTATTTTCGAAGATTGACTTGAGATCCGGCTATCATCAGTTGAGGATTAAGGCATGTGATGTCCCAAAGACAACTTTCCGCACTCGGTACGGGCATTATGAGTTCTTGGTGATGTCACTCGGGTTGACAAATGCCCCAGCATCTTTTATGAATTTGATGAACCAAGTGTTCAGGCCTTATTTGGATTCATTCGTGATAGTCTTCATTGATGATATTTTGATATATTCCCGCTACCGGGAAGGGCACGAGAAATATCTTAGAGTGGTTCTTCAGACCTTGAGGAATAGTCAGTTATATGCTAAGTTCTCGAAGTGTGAGTTCTGGTTGAGTTCAGTTGCATTTATGGGTCATGTTGTATCAGGAAAGGGTATTCAGGTTGATCTGAAGAAGATTGAGGCAGTCAAGAACTGGCCTAGACCAGTATCAGATACAGAGATTCGGAGTTTCTTGGGATTGGCAGGCTACTATCATTGGTTCATAGAGGGGTTCTCATCGATCTCATCCCCGATGACCAGGTTTACCTAGAAGGGTGCCCAATTCAGGTGGTCGGACGAGTGTGAGGCAAACTTTCAGAAGCTCAAGATATCTCTGACTGCGACATCGGTGTTGGTTTTGCCCACGGCTTCAGAGCCTTATACAGTTTATTATGATGCATCTCGTATTGGATTTGGTGCAGTGTTGATGTAGGATGGCTAGGTCATTGCCTATTCTTCGCGGCAGTTAAAGATTCATGAGAAGAACTATCTAGTTCATGATTTGGAGTTGGCAGCCATTGTTCACGCATTGAAGATTTGGAGGCATTATCTGTATGGCGTGGCATGTGAGGTGTTCACGGATCATAAGAGTCTTCAGTATTTGTTCAAGCAAAAGGAGTTGAATTTGAGGCAGAGGAGGTGGTTAGAGTTGTTGAAAGATTATTATATCACTATCTTATATCATCCGAGAAAGGCCAATGTGGTGGCCACTGCTTTGAGTAGGAAGTCAGCCAGTATTGGCAGTCTTGCTTATATTCCAGTCGGTGAGAGACCGCTTGCCTTGGATGTTCAGGCTTTGGCCAATCAGTTCATTAGGTTGGATGTCTTTGAGCCCAGCCGTGTGTTAGCTTGCACAGTCGCTCGTTCTTCATTATTGGAGCGTATCTAAGATCAGCAGTACGATGATCCCCATTTGTGTGTACTTAGAGACACGGTGCAGCACGGAGACGCCAAGCAGGTTACCTTAGGTGATGATGGAGTTTTGAGATTACAGGGCCAAGTTTGTGTGCCTAATGTGGATGGACTCCGAAAGTTGATTTTAGAGGAGGCCTATAGTTCCCGGTACTCTATTCATCCGGGTGCCATGAAGATGTATCAGGACTTGCAGTAGCATTATTGGTGGTGGAGAATAAAGAAGGACATCGTTGCATATGTGGCTCGGTGTTTGAATTGTCAGCTGATTAAGTATGAGCATCAGAGGCCCGGTGGTTCATTTCAGAGGATTGAGCTTCCCGAGTGGAAGTGGGAGTGGATCACTATGGATGTCGTTGTTGGACTCCCATACACTCGGAGGAAGTTTGATGTAGTATGGGTTAATGTTGATAGGCTAACCAAGTCAGTGCATTTCATTCCTGTGGCAGTCTCCTATTCTTCTGAGAGGTTAGCTGAGATCTATATCCGGGAGATTATTTACCTTCATGGTGTGCCCGTGTCTATCATTTTGGACAGAGGTACGCAGTTTACCTCATGCTGCTGGAGGGTAGTTCAGCGAGAGTTGGGCACGTGGGTTGAGTTGAGCACGACATTTCATCCTCAGACGAACGGGCACTCCGAGCGCACCATTCAGATTTTGGAGGATATGCTATGAGCTTGTGTCATTGAATTTGGAGGCTCGTGGGATCAGTTTTTGTCTTTAGCAGAGTTTGCCTACAACAACAGCTACCAATCGAGTATCCAGATGGCTCCTTATGAGGCTTTATATGGTAGGCGGTGTCGGTATCTGGTTGGATGATTTGAGCCAGGAGAGGCTCGATTGTTGGGTACGGATCTGGTTCAGGATGCCTTGGACAAGGTCAGGATCATTCAGGAAAGGCTTCGTACAGCTTAGTCCAGGCAAAGAAGTTATGCCAACCGCAAGGTACGTGATTTGGCATTCATGGTCGGTGAACGGGTATTACTTTGAGTGTCGCCTATGAAGGGCGTGATGAGATTTGGGAAGAAGGGCAAGCTTAGCCCGAGGTTCATTGGTCCATTTGAGATTCTCAATAGAGTGGGAGAGGTGGCTTATAGACTTGCATTGCCGCCGAGCTTATCAGTCGTGCATCCAGTATTTCATGTGTCCATGCTTCTGAAGTATCACGACGATCCATCCCACGTGTTAGATTTCAGCACTGTCCGACAAGGACTTGTTTTATGAGGAGAAGCCGATAGCTATTCTAGACCGGCAGGTTCGTCATTTGAGATCGAAGAGTTTTCCTTCTGTTCGTGTTCAGTGGAGAGGTCAGCCTCCTGAGGCATCGACCTGGGAGTCCGAGTCCAATATACAGAGCCATTATCCCCATCTTTTCCCTGACTCAGGTACTTCCTTCTTATGTCTGTTCGAGGATGAACGGTTGTTTTAGAGGTGGAGAATATGATGACCTAAGAGGTCATCACTAGTTTTTAAAATGAATTCTGCATTCCGAGGCCTTAAAAACCTCTTTTAGCATCATCTCGATTTGCATGCACAGTCCGGGCACGTAGCCGAAAAGCCTAAATGTGAAAATCTGTGAAAATGATAAATTTTGACTATAAAATGAATTAATTTGACTTCGGTCAATATTTTGCATAAATGGACCCAGACCCGTGATTTGATGCTCCCAGAGGGTCCGTAGGAAAATATGGGACTTGGGCATATGCCCGGAATCGAATTCCGAGGTCCCAAGTCCGAGAAATAAATTTTTGAAGAAAAATGTTTTCTAAAATTGTTTAAAGGATTTGGAAATGAATTTTGATTAGAACATGTTGGTATCGGGCCCGTATTTTGGTTCCGGCACTTGGTACATGCCTTATATGTGATTTAAGATAATCCTGTGAAGTTTGGTTAGAAACGGAATCCGTTTGACGTGATTCGGACCTTAATAGCAAAATTTGATGTTTAAAGAAGTTTTGAGAAATTTCATTGATCTTGAGGTTTAATTCGATGTTCATGATGTTATTTTGGTGATTTGATTACACAAATAAGTATTTGGTATGTTTTTTAGGTTGTGTGTATGTTTGGTTTGGAGCCCCGAAGGCTCGTGTGAGTTTTGGATAGGCCACAAAGTGCATTTTAAACTTAGAAAATTGCAGGATTTTAGCTGGTGTGCCCAGGCCTGCAGGCTTCGCATTTGTGAAGCCTGTCTCGCAAATACGAGCTCACAAATGCGAAGGCTGATCGCAAATGCGAAAACAGCCCAGGCCTGCCTTGCTCGCAAATGCGAAACTCCCCTGTTCAGCCTTGGGTCGCAAATGCGACCCTTTCTTTGCAATTCCCAGCTCGCAAATGTGAGCCTCCCTTTGCATTTCCAAACCCTGCAGAGGTTGGGAAATCTGCCTTTGTTTTCCTTATTCTTGTTAGTGGTTGGATTTTGATTTCTTTATAATTCTCTTGATATTCTGCTTTTACCTGTTATTTCCTCGAAGCATGTTTTCCCCCTCGCATCTTTACTTGTTTATTCCTGCTTTACTTTCCGATGTATATTATATAACTGCACAGTTTTATTTGGTAGTCTGGTCCTAGCCTCGTCACTACTTCGCCTGGGTTAGGCTAGACACTTACCAGCACATGGGGTCGGTTGTGATGATACTACACTCTGCACTATGTGCAGATCCCAGAGCAACTCTTGGACCGTAGTTGGAGGCTACCTTCAGCCCACACGTAGATCCAAGGTAGACCTGCATGCATCCGCAGGCCCTGGCGTCTCCCTCTATCCCTATTTCCTATTTCATTTTCCCTTATCTCAGAAATAGTGTATTGTTATTTCATCAGACTTTGTATGTAGTAAATCTTAGACCGTCTGTGACACTGTGACACCAGATTTTTGGGTGATTAAGGCTTGAGTAATTGTAATAGACATAGATTTTAGATATTTTATTGTTGTCTTCCGCTAAAATTTTAAAGTTCCGATGTTTATATGTTATCCCTCAGACCCCACTTGTGGGATTATACTGGGTCGTTGTTTTTGTTGTTTTTGTTTATACGTTATCACCTTATATTTGTTAAAAAGGAAATAATTGGTCAATGAAGTAATTAGTTTGAATGTTTGGCTTGCCTAGCTCATATTAGTAGGCGCCATCACGACTCCCGAAGGTGGAAAATCCAGGTCATGACACAGGTACTCCAATACCACCAACTATTCCCAATCAACACCCACTTTGTGGCCTTGCCACAATCGCGACGACTAGTCAACCAATTAAACCCTCCCAAGCTCACACTCATCAATCAGATGCTGGAAACCGCTGCGCCTCCATACGAACAACTGAATAGCCTCTTAATGCCTATGTATCTTCAGCCTGGACAACACGTCGAGGCAATGCCTGAGCATCCCTGACTCCTTCGTAGCCTGTCTGTAGCATCACGAACCACTGGCGCAAAGCAGACACATAATATTACACATGAGTGGATGTAAAGGAACATAAGTTATATACTTCGAGTTGAATCAATATCGCACGATAAGGAATGAAAGAAGTGGAATTTCCTAATAGTTTTGTAGCTTCTCGAAGATACGTACAGACGTCTCTGTACGGATCCACAAGACTCTACTAAACCTGCTTATGAGTCATAGCACCTATGAACCTAGAGCTTTAATACCAACTTGTCACGACCCCAAAATCGCTCCAAAGGAGTCGTGATGGCACCTAGTCTTTAAACTAGGTAAGCCTAACATTTTTTGTAATAACATGGATATTTACTAACTTTAAATTAAATTACTTTGAACAAATTACAATTCTCAAAACCTGTGGTACAAGTCATAAGTCTTTCTAAGAGTAGTTATACAAAATAAATATATCACTATTTCGAAACAAAAGGAACATATGAAAATAAGTACAACTGAAGGTTACTCCGAGACTTGCGAACGCTGCAACAGGTTTATCTTGAGTCTCCACCGCAACGACCCACACAACTACTATCGATCAAATACTTGGATCTGTACACAAAAATGTACATAAGTGTAGTATGAGCACACCACAATGGTTCCCAATAAGTATCAAGACTAACCTCGGTGGGATAGTGATGAGGAACAATCAAGACACTTACTGGTCAAATGAAATGAATAGGATGGGATAATAAAATATCGAGATAAAAATAATGAGGTAATACCAACAGCGGAGAGAAATCAAAATACAAATAGTAGGAACAATAAAAGGATAACACGGGTAATAACTAACGATAACCAAGTAAATCAACACTAACATAATAGGAATAGAGATAAGTAAGAATATTCTCAAATGAAGAAGGCAATGCCAACACAGCCAAACACATCATAACTAGTACATAATCACAGAAGTTGAATATTCTCAAATGAAGAAGTTGTTTACTATTATTAAATGCTAGCAGTATGAAGTAATACAGGATAATAAGAATAACAACGGCTATAGCAGAGACAAAATAATCACAGAAGGAATATAGCTCAATACAGAGATAACAATCGGGGATCTCTCAGTATCCCGAGGATCTCTTAGTATCCTCAATATGTGTGATGGGGATCTCTTGTATCCCGAGGATCTCTTGGTATGCTCAATATATGTGCTTGGGATCTCTTAGTATCTTAAGGATCTCTTAGTATCCTCAATATATGTGCTGGGAATCTCTTGGTATCCTCAATATATGTGTTGGGGATCTCTTGGTATCTCGAGGATCTCTTAGTATCCTCAATATATGTGCTGGGGATCTCTTGGTATCCTAAGGATCTTTTAGTATCCTCAATATATGTGTTGGGGATTTTTTGGTATCCCGAGGATCTCTTGGTATCCGCAATATATATGCTAGGGATCTCTTAGTATCCCGAGGATCTCTTAGTATCCTCAATATATGTGCTGGGGATCTCTCGGTATTCCGCACTACAGACCATATCAATATAAATGTACATGTGCACGGCATCACCCTTCATGCTTTATCACTTTTACTCACCCAAACAGTAGAAACAACAATATCCCGGCAAGGGAATCAATCAATAGAAACAATAACATCCCGGCAAGGGAATCAATGATAGAAACAATAACATCCCGGAAAGGGAGTCAACAATAGAAACAATAACGTCCCAGCAAGAGAATCAATAATAGAAATAATAACATCCCGGCAAGGGAGTCAACAATAGAAATAATAACGTCTCGACAAGGGAATCAACAATAGAAATAATAATGTCCCGACAAG
The DNA here is from genome assembly GCF_000715075.1 of Nicotiana tabacum. Classification (NCBI taxonomy): domain Eukaryota; kingdom Viridiplantae; phylum Streptophyta; class Magnoliopsida; order Solanales; family Solanaceae; genus Nicotiana; species Nicotiana tabacum. Next base: position 54,705,302 of record NC_134089.1, on the reverse strand, counting down.
GGAGTCAACAATACATAATAAGGTCACAGAAAAACCTAGAAGCACGATAACCTCAACAAAACAACAAGACATAATATGCACGCGATAGCTACTCCGGTAACCACAACAATTGGACATGTAACATATTTGCATGAAGTCATAGAGGAACTTACAATCAAGGAGTACCAAGATAATAAGAAAGGCAATCACTTCAATTAAGGCAATTAAGGGTCAATGTAACACGTAGAATTAGAGGAAAGCTGATAGCATCATATGGAGCATATAGAGTCAATTTAAGCAATTAGGAAAACCAATTATAACGGGATACTTTCCACATAATGAACATAAGGACCTAATAACCCTAGAGCAAATTTCCCGCAAATTAGTCTGAGCACCCACTCATCACCTCGCATGCACAGACTACAATTAGCATAGAAGATTCAAATCCTAAGGGGAAGTCCCCCACACAAGGTTAGGCAAGATACTTACCTCAATCTGGACAATTCAATACTTAATTTAGTTTTTCCTTTACCAATTCATCAATGCTCAACTTAATCTAGCCAAAAACGACTTGAATACATAAAACAATGCAAGAGAAAATAATTTTAATCGACAAAACTATGATTCTTATACAATTTGCAAAAAAGTCAACAAAAGACAACTCGCGAGCCTACACCTCGGAACCCGACAAAATTTACAAAAATCGAACGCCCATTCCGCTACAAGTTCACCCATAAAAAAATTATCTAATTCTGATACCATTTGGTCATTCAAATCATCATTTTACATTTTTGAATGATTTCACAATTTTCCCCAAATTTTCCTTTAGATTCTCATTAATTTGATGTTAAATCTAAGATATAATCACAAAATATAGTTGGAAATTAATTAGAGACATTTACGCAATAGTTTGGAGAAGTTTGGGTCCTTGGAAAATCGTCCATGTAGGTTTAGGGTTTGAGAAAATTAAAAATGGGTGAAAATCTCATCAAAAACCTTACTTAATAGGCCTCAGATGTCACATTTGCGACCTAGGATTCGCATTTGCAAACCCCTCGCAATTATGAACAACACATGGCTGGCAGAAGTCGCATTTGCGACAAAAATCTCGCATTTTCCACCACACCAGAACCAGCAATTTTTCCTGAAATGAAAATGAGCATAACTTCCTCATACGATGTCCAAATTCGATGATTCTTTTTCCTATGGCTCCTTTATTTCAATACGGATCTAATGGTTCAAACAAAATTGAATTTGGATCTCATTTGTTCAATGTAGTATTATTTTTTCTTGAAGAAACGACGATGAAGCATCCAAAAGCAAGCGCAACATAGCCTAAACTTATCCGAAACTCACCCAAGCCCTCGAGGCTCCAAACCAAACATGCATGCAAGTCTACAAATATCATACGTACTTGCTCGTATAATCAAATCATCAAAATAACATCAAAAACTATGCATTTAACCTCAAAACTCATGATTTTCTAACTTTTAAACCGGACGTCCAAATCACGTCAAATCAATTCCGGTTTTCACCAAATTTTACAGATTGGACCTAAATATCATAACAAACTTATACTGGGCTTCGGAACCAAAATATGGGCCCGATACCAATGAGTTCAAACATTAATTCATTTATTTATTTCCTTTAAAAACCTGCACAATAATTTTCTAAGGCTAGGGACCTCAGAATTCAACTCCGGGAATACGCCCAAGTCCCATATTTTACCGCGGGCCTCCCGGGATTGTCGGAACACATATCCAGGTTTGTTTACCAAAAATGTTTACCAAAGTCAACTAAAAACTAAATTTTAACTCTAAAACTTACTATTTTTGTTTCATATTTTCACATAAAAGCTTTCCGGTTTCACGCCCGGACTGCGCACGCAAGTCGATACACCTAATATGAAGCTACTCGTGACCTTAAACTATCAAACTGGATGAAATTGCTCAAAACGACCAGTAGGGTCGTTACACTTCCAAAACTAAATCGTAACATCACACATGCAAATCTCGATGCTAGGCAACATATCGTACATACCATATCATCCTAGGATACACATGGGAACTTCATACCCCTTCCAGTACATAAGAATCTACGTACTCAACTAGCCAAGAACTTTCCATTGACCCCATCTAGAAGAAAATTCACCACACATCCCATGCTCCTCATGCCAGTAGAAAACATACACCTCCAAACCGTGGCAGAAAACCATCAAGAACTCTCCAAAATTTCATTTTCACAAAACTAAATCGTTAGGACTGAATCCTTCTAACTCAACCAAGCTCGCAGGCCACTAAAACACAAGAGGATTGCCGCGAAACACCTGTATAAACTCATTACCGCATAAGCATCCAAAGAACTAATCATATCCTTACCATACCGATCCGGCCTACTACCAAGCTATCCCATCTATCCGAGTTTCCTTCTGATTTATCTTCAACTTGATACTCCTTTTTGCTAAAACACCAAAATTTCTCAACCCAGACTCACTACATGAGACCCAACGATAAAACCACACCGACTAAGGCTCATAAGCCATTGAATACTCTCTTAAACGTCCCAAAAGCACCACATTCGAAATACTTTACTCTGAAGAGACTTCCTGCAAATCTAAATCTGTTACCTTCACCTTCATGATGCTGATAAATAGAATCCCATAGTTGATATGGAAATGCCACAAGCCTTGACACCCTCCAATGCAAACCTCAATTTCTAGCCCAAAAATACAAACTTGAAAATCTCCAATTATTACATGTAAAATCTTGAACTAGTTAGAACCATTCTCGAAAGTCATCCACTCTACTCAAAGCTCAATTAGACTAATCAAATAAACCGAACAACATGTGCCTCCTTAGCACTTCGACACTGCAGAATGTAGCCTCACCTTAATGCAACCAAGCAACTTCCTGTTCTATGCACCGTACCTCCTTTACCAATAACAACTCAAGTCGTTCCATGATTCTCATACACCTATAAAGCATGACATAACCTTTGTTGAAATTTCCTTCACTGGAGCCATCCTTGATCTCAACCTCCGTAAGCCATAACTGATTCACCTGTGCGCCTCGAACTGGAACCAACATAGCGCATAACCGTGCAATCAACTAATCAATAGCAGACTCCCCCACTTCGCTCAAAGCCATAGATCAAAACATACACAATAACTCATAATGCATATACTCTATTACTGCCATAATACCATAGTGACATTAAACTCAATCCTTCATAAGCTCGTGAAACACATACCATCTAGTACTTTAAATCTTCTGCAACTCACGCATTCACTCTCATAACAGTCAAGCCCATTCTCTTAGGCGACCCAAATTCAAATTGCAACATATATATTTCACTGGTAACATAGATCATCCAATAAATGACATAAAGGATCACGCAAACTTCAGAACACTCCACAGGAGATAACCCACCTACTTCGCCTCAAACTAACATCTCTTTATACCCTTACACCTTTATAAATATTATGTAGTCAATTAATCTTCCTGAGTCTGAACCCATATCGCAACATGAAATCCACTTCATTTATCCAACTAGAAAACACGGAAGGATTCTCCACACACCCATAACTCGGGGCTATACCTCAAATCAAGATGAAAATCAAGCACCTAATAGTTCTTCTATCCTCTAGCAGACCCTTCTTGTCACTTCCAAATCATATGAATACATCTTGTAGTCACATCATACTCATCACACAGCTATCCAATCATCACTCCCCCTAATAGGGACACTATCGGCAATACAAATCCAAAAGCACGTGCTTAAACAATCAACGCCTCAGTGCTCCAGCTATAGGCAAAAACCCGGCCTCAAGTCCTCTAGACTGGCCCAATATCAACACACAGAGATCACCTCTCGCCCCTCGACCAGAGAATCACAAGCCATCGATGCACATCTGATACTAAGCACTCAAGTGCGCATATGAACACGTGGAAGGAATTCAAAAAGTTACTTTTCAAGTTGAATCAAGGACGTACGATAAGAATTCAAGAATGTGAAGTTTTTCCTAAAGGTTCTGCAGCCTCCCAAGGATAAGTACAGACATCTCTATACCGATCTGCGAGACTCTACTAACCCTGCTCATGACTCGTGAGACCTATGTAACCTAGGCTCTGATACCAACTTGTCACGACGCTACACCCAAACCCGGTCGTGATGGCGCCTCTCGTGAAGACAAGTCCAGCCGACACATTCCCAATTCATTTTCAAGCAGTTAAAATAGTGCAAGTAAGTCTTAAACATAATAAATATCCCAAATAGATAAGGTGAAACAGTACAGTTGCGGAAAATAAAACCAACACAGCCCAACATTGGGGTGTCACTAGTCATGAACATTTATCAATGTACTACAAGTCTGAAGCATCTACAAAGCTATTACAGAATCATAACAAGAGAAAGGAAATGAGATAAAGGGGGAGAAGCATGGGGCTGCGGACGCCGAGCAGCTACCTCGTGAACTCCAAAATCTGCCAAGAGCTCTCAACCCTTGCAAGCAGGATTAGCAGCTCCTGAATCTGCACACGGGGTGTAGGGAGTAAAGTGAGTACTCCAACTCAGTGAGTAATAATCATAAATAAACACTAAGAAATATGGAATCACGTAAGATACATTACGGGCTATAATGAAGTAGTAAATGCTAGTAAAAATAGTGAATCAATGAAGATATGTAAAGTCATTTTAGTTCAGTTTAAACTTCGTAAAATGATTTTTTAACAATTAAGCAGGAAATTGACAAGCAACTAGGAAATATAAACACATAAAGGATCGCCCCTCGGGCACAATGTCAACAAAATCCTCCCCTCGGGCAATATCACAGAACAACACTAGCCCCTCAGGCTATATCTCACATCACAATGGGTACCCACGCTTATTAGGGGTGTGCTCACTCTGGAGGGGCCCCTTATAGCCCAAGTGCAATATCAAGTCATCTCATGGCATCATCACTAGGTTCTCGTCCTCATATCAACAAGCCACCTCGTGGCGTACAAATCTCAAGCCCTCGACCTCATAATCATAATCAGGTGTTTCCTCACCACATAGGCCACGCCTTACTCAGTCAGAATCTCAAAAGCCACTCGGACAATAGTAAAATATGATGCTCAGCCCAAAATATCATTTGAAATATCATTTTAAGTTTTAAAGTAGAGTAAACATGGCTGAGTTATGAAAATAATAGAATATAGTATGACTGAGTTGAAGTATAAAGTTAAAATAGTGAGGAAATATCAATAAAAATCCCCTAAGGGTTCAAATAGTTTGCATGAGACCCAAATATGGCATTCAACCCAAGACATGATGAAAGCAAGTAGTTTTCAGTCAAATACGCGGTAAAATAGTCATTCGTGACGGACTAAGTCACAATCCCCTGACTAAGTCACAATCCCCTATAGTGCACGACCCCACACTCATCATCAAGCGTGTGTGTCACCTCAATATAGCACAACGATGTGCAAATCCGGGGTTTCATACCCTCAGGATATCATTTACAATCATTACTCACCTCAATCCGGTCGAAACTCTATACCGCGATGCCTTTGCCCTCAAATCGGCCTCCACACATGTTGAATCTATCCAAAATCAGAATTACGACGTCAAAATATGCTAAGGGAACGAAGCCCAAGCAAAAATAATTAATTTGCAACATAAATTCCGAAATTACCAAAACCCGACCCCCGGGCCCATGTCTCGGAATCCGAAAAAATTAATATCAATAGAATCCTCATCCTCCCACGATCTATAAATATCAAGAACATCAAAATCGAACCTCAAATGGCCCCTTAAATCCCCACTCAAAGGTTTCTTAATCTCAAGCCCTAATCCCTCTATTTCCTTCCTTAATTTCCACTAATACCATGATTAAACAATGGAAAAATGATCATAAACATGAGTAATGAAGCTCAGGGAACTTATCCAACCGTTTCTCTCCGATTTTTCCTTGAATTCACTGCCCTAGCTCGCTTTCCGTCTTCAAAAATGGAGAACTTAGCAAAAAATCGCGAAGGAACTTTATTACTTTCTGACCCAGGCATTTTCACACTTGCGGTCCATTTCCCGCTTCTGCGACCAAATCCACCACATCTGCAACCAAATCCACTGCATCTGCGGTTTTCATTAAGTTGCCAATTTCCGCATCTGCGGTTAAAAACTCGCACCTACGCTACCAAAGGTGCACCCACGACACCGCTTCTGTAGTTCCTGAAGGACTTCAACTTGGCCGCATCTGTGGCTGCCTTAAGCTTCTACGATCATCGCACCTGTGGCCTCCCAACCGCAGGTGCGGTTATGACAGAAACCAAATGCTTCAGCTGCAAAACTCAATTCCAATTATTCTGTCACCCATCCAGAATCACCCCGAGGCCCCCGAGACCTCAACCAAAAGCACAAACAAGTCACATACCACCATTCAAACTTGTACGAATCTTCAAAACACCTCAAACAACATCGAATCACCCAAAATACATCGAATTCAAGTTGAAGCTTCCAAAATCTTCTGAATTACACTTTCGATAAAAAAGTATACCAAACCATGTTCGAATGACCTGAAATTTTGCACACACATCCCAATTTCCACAACGGAACTACTGCAACTTCCGAAATTCCATTCTGACCCCTATATCAAAATCTCACCTATCAACCGGAAAGCGCCAAAATCTCAATTTCGCCAATTCAAGCCTTAACCTTCCATAGACCTCTAAAATGTATTCCGATCACGCTCTTAAGTATCAAATCACCTGACGTAGCTAACCAAATTATAAAAATTCCGATCTGAGATCATATACCAACAAGTCAAATCTTGATCAAACCTTTCAAATTTCAAGCTTCAAACTGAGAATCGTTCTTCCAAATTCATTCTGATTACCCTGAAAACCAAAACCGATGATTTACATAAGTTATAGTACATCACACGGTGCTAGTCATGCTCGAGAACCGGCGAGCGAAGTGTAAAAGCTCAAAAGGACTGGTTGGGTCATTACACTAAATAAGCATTTTCATTCATTAATTGATAATTTTCAACATATTCCAAATAATATTTGGAAAATACTTTAAGCTTCAATATCACTACATATAATAATCACAGGAGTATTGGGTTCTTCATCTTGATCAGCTAGAAGCTCCTCAAGCATGTCGTAGCAGGAAGTGAGCGGGTAAGAATCAAGGAGAATACGTTTAACATAGTCTGCTCCAATTTTCCTTGTCAGACGTAGCATCAACAGGTTTGTCTCCGTCTTCAAGTTTTTCAACTTGTTCCTAACATCTTGGTATAGGATGTTATGGTTGACGGGTGAACCATCTAGAGGTTCATCAACAATTTTCTTATTTTCAAAGAAATTTGAATTCTAAAAGATAATTTGGATGAATGAGATTAATTATGTATAGAGTTGTATTTATAGCATAATTTTTGAATATTAGGGTTAGAGTTTCTCTCTTAAAATTTGAATCACAATCTTCAATGAACCCTTTACAATCCTCAAAAAAGACTTTACATTCTTCAATGCATCCATTTGATTTACCCAAAATTCTTTTCATGAGCTCTTCATCCAACCATGAGAATATCTGGTTGGATAATGTTTTCCAGCACCTTTTTTTTCCTTTAATTTTTTTACTAAATTTCTATTAGAACATTTTTTTCAGTAAATATTTTTATTAATTATCTCTTATCGAACTTATTAGCATTCGAAATTTGCTTTAAGATCCAACTAATATTTAAAGTATGGTGCATTAAAGTACTACAATCAATAAAGGAAAATAAAATATTGGAGAGCGGGATTTAGATTTGTAGAAATAAAAATTGTCAAATGATTCTTTTTTTTCAATTGCTAAGTTTTTATAAATAAAATTATCTGATGTTACATTAGTGTGACATCCTAATATATATGTTTTTTAAATCTCTGGTTCTTCCACTTTTAATTTCCTTTGTTTTATATGATAGTGTTTGCTTATCTGATACAAAAATTAAGAAAATATTTAAATTATAAATTATACATGTAAAATATCCTAATGAAAATTAACAGTAAAATCACATAAAAATTTCTCTTCTCCATTCCAAAAAGAATCTGATTGGTAGGTTACCATTGAGCTTCTCATGCCAACTATTTAGCTTCTCAATGAAGCATTTATTATTCTCAACTATTTAGCTTCTCAATGAAGCATTTATTATTATCAACCGTTTTAATAGTGTGTAGGTAGAATTAGGTTGAATTTTAAGTCTAAGATTTTATTCTCAACCGGTTGGAAATATGTTGTTACAACATCATAATGTTTCTGGTTAATATGGAAAAAACAAATAAGCCGAATGAACAAGTCCATAAAAATATAGAAGAAGAACTTAAGGTGCAACCTTCAAAAGGATGTACATGAATTTCTGAAACCAAGCATTCTTGAAGAATTAATTTAAAAAAATTAAAATAAAAACAGTCTTTGAAATTGATTTCATACGTAAGAATGAAAATTGTTATAGCAAATCAAAAGCACAAGTAGTATAAATAAATCAACAATGGAAGGTTAAAGATAATAAAGGGATAGAAAAACACAAAACACATCCTAAAAACTAATCAATTTCAACTGGATTACGATCAAGAGTTCCTTCTCCCTTCAGTTCAACATTGAAGTCAACATATAGTGATGAAACATCCACCAACGTAAATTTGACGATGAAACCTCGCTTGACATAATTATCCAAAACAAAAAGTTTCCAGCCTTCTTTGAACCTTCTTCGATCACCAACGCTCATAGATACAAACCACTCTTTGCCACGATAATGAAGAAGCGCGGTTTCAACTGTTGGAGCAAGATGCTTGTAGTTATATTGAATTCAATTGCTTTAAGGTTAATTTCATTTTTTTCCTCATTTTTTGCTCTTTATAGTTATATTGAACGTCTATATATATTTAATTTAGTAGCCGATATATAATTTCATTCATTACGGTCATACTTATCGGCCACTAATTCTTCGTAGCAACTATATAATTCAATTGATTTAAGGTTAATTTCATTATATATATCTTTATAGTTACATTGAACATATATATATATATATAAAATTTAGTAGCCGATACATAATTTCATTCTTTACGGTCATACGTATCGGCCACTAATTATTCATAACAACTATATGATTCAATTGCTTTAATGTTAATTTCATTTTTTGCTCTTTATAGTTATATTGAACGTCTATATATATGTAGTAGCCGATATATATTGAACGTCTATATATATTTAATTTAGTAGCCGATATATAATTTCATTCATTACGGTCATACGTATCGGCCACTAATTTGTGACGACCCGGCCAGTCGTCTCATGAGTTACTGCTACATTTCCCCATTTCTGCTTCTTTATGCTTTGTTTATTCGTGTTATGTGGTATCGGGTTGGTCGGATTGAATCCGGAATGATTTTGGAAAGGTTTGAAACACTTAGTCTCTTTTGAGGAAGCTTAAGTTAGAAAAGTCAACCGGATGTTAACTTATATGTTAGAGGGCTTGGATGTGAGTTCTAATGGTTTGGTTAGCTTCGGGAGGTTATTTGGGACTTAGGAGCGCAATCGGAATGAGTTTTGGAAGTTCAGAGTGGATTTAGGCTTGAATTGGCGAAGTTGATATTTTGGCGATTTTCGGTTGGTAGGCGAGATTTTGATATAGGGGTCGGAATAGAATTCCGAGAGTTGCAGTAGTTCCGTTGTGTTATTTGGGATGTGTGTGCAAAATTTTAGGTCATTCGGATGTGGTTTGGTTGGGTTTTTGATCAAAAGTGTAATTTTGATGGTTTTAGAATTCTTAGGCTTGAATCCGATGTGAATTTTGTGTTTGGATGTTGTTTTGAGTGCTCCGAAGGTTGGAACAAGTTTGAATGAGGTTTTGAGATATGTTGGTAGGTTTGGTTGAGGTCCCGGGGGCCTCAGGTGAGTTTCGGGTGGTCAATCGGACCATTTCATGCCTTGCAAAGTTGTAGATTTTGGAGCTTCAGCTGTTGCCGAGATTTCTCCTTCATGATCGCGTAAGGAGTCTCGCGAACGCGTAGGGCTGTGATTAGGGCATGTCAGGTTGTTCTTCGCGATCGCGTAGCTTGAATTGTGATCGCGTGAAGGAATTCAGGCTTGGGCAGAAGGTTTAAATACTTGTCTTGTCTGCAATTTTGGGGTTTATTTCTTCCATTGTTGGTCGTTTTTGGAGTTTTTTGAAGGGGATTGAAGAGGGATTCAAGGGTAATCACTTGGCGGTAAGACTCTTGGACTTAAAACTCGATTCTAATGTGAATTCCACCTAAATAATCATGGAAATTAAGCAAAAAATTAAAGAACTGGGGCTTGGAAATTTAGACCTTTGATTTAGGATTTGAAGGACCATTTGAGGTCCGATTTCAGAACTTTTGATATGTATGAACACGTGGGGATATAAGGAATCTATTTATGTAAAAATTATCGAATTCCAAGATGTGGGCCCGGGGTCGGGTTTTGGTAATTTCGGGATTTGTGTCGTATTTTGATTGTTTTTGTTTGGGCTTTGTTCCCTTAGCATATTTTGATATCCTCGTTCTGATTTTGGATAGATTCGACGCGAGTAAAGGCCAATTCGAGGGGAAAAGGCGTCGCAAGCTAAAGATTTGACCGGTTCAAGGTGAATAATGATTGTAAATGACGTTCTGAGGGTATGAAACCCCTGACTTGCACATCGTAGTGTTATATTGAGGTGATGCACACGCTTGATAACAAGCATAGGGTCATGCATCATTGGGGATTGTGACTTGGTACGTCCCGAATGAGAATTTTACCGCGTATTTGCTTGAAATCTATTTGTTATCATCATTATTTGGGCTGAATGTCGTATTTGGGCCTTGTGCCAACTATTTGAACCCTTCGGGGATTTTTACAGGTATTGCCTCACTATTTTGACTTTTACTGAACTCAGTCATGTTATATTTTACTATTTTTCGTACTCAGCCATGTTTACTCTGTTTTAAAACTTACATGATCTTTTAAATAATATTTTTGGGCTGAGAATCATGTTTTACTATTGCCCGAGTGGCTTGTGAGGATTTTGACTGAGTAAGGCCGAGGGCCTATGTTGTGAGGAAACATTTGATACTGATTATGAGGCTGAGGGCCTGAGACATGTACGCCACGAGGGGCTTGATTGATATGAGGCCGAGGGCCTAGTGATGATGCCACGAGGTGGCTTGATATTGCGCTTGGGCCGTAAGGGGCCACTCCAGGAGTCTGTACACCCCTAGTGAGCGCGGGTACCCATTGTGATGTGAGATTGAGCCCGAGGAGATGATATTGTTCTGAGATGTTGCCCGAGGGCCTTGTACTATTCAAAGATGTTGCCCAAGGGGCGGATTTGTTGATACTGTCCCCGAGGGGCGAACCTTTATGTGTTTATTTTTCATAATTGACTGTCAATTACCTGCTTAATTGTTGAAAAAGACTATTCAGGAAGTTAAATTTGAGTTAAAGGATTTTTACTTATCTTTCACGGGTTTACTGTTTTAAAAGGGTTTTTAGTATTTCATTATAGCATGTTTTTGTGCCTTACGTGATTTCCTGCTTTCAGTCTTTATTTATGATTATTACTCATTGAGTTGGAGTACTAACTTTACTCCATGCACCTTGTGTGCAGATTCAGGCATATCTGGTCCCGCTCCTGAGTGCTGATCATTCCAGCTCAAGCGGATCCGAGGAGTCTCTAGGTAGTTGTTGGCATTCGCAGCCCGGAGCTCTTCCCTATCTTACTTCTTCATGTTCTTAGTTTCTGTATTAAACTCTATAGTTTGATTTAGAGTATTCCGGATTGTTTAGATACTCATGACGAGTGACACCCCAGTATGGGGCTGTGTTGGGTTATTTTCCACGAATTATGCTATTATCTGTTAACTTTGGATTATCTTATCATGCTTTAGATTTATTATTTATGGTTAAGCTGTTAATAATTGGATATGGGAAGTGTCGGCTGGGCTTGCCTTCACGAGAGGCACCATCACGACCGGGTCCGGGTTTAGGATCATGACATAATTATTCATAGCAACTATATAATTCAATTGCTTTAAGGTTAATTTTATTTTTTTGCTCTTTATAGTTATATTGAAGCAATTTCATATATCTAAGCATTTATTTTTGAAATAAGTACTAATATTCATTTTAGAGTTTCAAAAACTAAGTTTTCCGATTATATAAACTTAATATTATAACATGGTTAATATTTAAGTCCATAACAAAAATAACTATATTGCAATTCTTACAAAATAAGTATTACTCATAGGTTTGAATTATACTTATAAAGAACGAATTGAATATATCTAATTCATGTGTAAGTAATTAATTAAATAGAATTAATACAACTATAAGCTCGTATCCATTATATTGTATATAGAATCAAGATGACAAAAAAATCATTAAATTTGGTCCTTTACTAATCTAATAATTTATTAATTAATATCATAAAACTCATTATCTATCAAAACAATTGAGAGTTTAATATGGTTCTCATACTATATCATGTTTCATCTCTTTTGTGACTATAAAGTTTTATTTAAAAATAAGAATTTAATATGTTTGATATTAAAGTATATGACTTAACTAACTATTATATTATATTTTAAATAACGATGCAACTATAGTCATCACTAAACTAGTATATATAATAAGTAGATATTGACAACGACCATAAATTACGTTTACAGTTTCACTAGTCAATTAACACCAATTGTTATATTTTGGGATATAATTAGCAATTTAATTATGAAATATAAATAATAAGTAGATATTGATACTAGTTAATTACATTGTTGCGCTTTATATATAGTTACATTGAACGTCTATATATATAATAAGTAGATATTGATAGCGACCATAAATTACGTTTATTGTGGTTCCACTAGTCAATTGACACCAATGGTTATATTTTGGGATATAATTAGCAATTTAATTATGAAATATAAATAATAAGTAGATATTGATGCTAGTTAATTACATTGTTGTGCTTTATATATAGTTACATTGAACGTCTATATATATGTGTATAGTAGCCAACATATAATTTCATTCATTAAGGTCATGCGTATATTGATAGCGACCATATAATTACGTTTACTATGGTTCCACTAGTCAGTTAACACCAATCGTTATATTTTGGATATAATTAGCAATTTAATTATGAAATATAAATAATAAGTAGATATTGATGCTAGTTAATTACATTGTTGCGCTTTATATATAGTTACATTGAACGTCTATATATATAATAAGTAGATATTGATAACTGTGAGCACGTGAATTTTGCCCCACATGAAATACTCCTATAGAATCCCAAAGAATTAGATTTTTCTTTTATTTGTTTGCCATTTTAGGAATTATTGTAGAATTTTCTTAATTATTTGCAATTTTCTGTGCAGGTTTTGATCATGAAGAAATACCAAAAATATCATGAATTGCATTTAGGATTTATTTTTGCATTTTTAGAATTAACCAGTAATTATTTGTTTTATAGAAATTCGAAAATCACAAAAAAAAATAGATCATTTTTACATTTTTTGTCTTTTAATTTTTAGCTTATTGATTTTTTACTTTTAATTTAGAATTATGTATTGTTTATAATTTTTATAATTAGCTAATTAGTTTAATATCACACTTTTTGTCACGACCCAATCCCGATCCGGTTGTGATGACGTCTCTCGTGAAGACAAGGCCAACCAACTAATCCCAATACATCCTATTTAAAGCGGTTAAACAGTTCATAAGCAGTTTAAATGTGATTAAATGATAATAATTAGTGGAAGTACAACCCGACATAGCCCAGACCGGGGTTTCACAAGTCACGAGCATCTATTAGAGTATAAATACAACTGCAAGGCCTGAAACATATAAAATAGGACTGATAAACAAAAGGAAGAGATGCGGTGCTGCGAACGCTGGCAGTCACCTCACTAAACTCCGATAACTTAGCCTCCGACTAGTTCAAAACCCGCTACCGGGTGAACAAATACCTGCATCTGCACACGAGGTGCAGAGAGTAAAGTGAGTACTCCAACTCAGTGAGTAATAAAGGTAAATAATAACTGAGCAGTATGAAATCACGAAAAATGCATCAACATGCTGTATAAAGCAGTCTAAAACCCTTTGAATAAAAGCAGTAAAACTGTGAAATCCTTGGAAAAAACATCTTAGCTCAGTTTAAACCTCTTTTAAAAATGACTTATTCAACTGTTACGCAAATGAATGCAAATAAATAGTGCAGATAAGCACGAAAATCTGCCCCTCAGGCACAACACTCAATTAACAGATAAATGCAAGGCGATCAGATAGATATCACATGAAGTAGCACAAACAACAGATAATGGCAGACAGATGAAGTAAAGTTAACACATAAAACTGTACCAACACCGCTGCGGCGTGCAGCTCGATCCATATATCGTTGCGACGTGCAGCCCGATCCATATATCTCGTCGACAGCGCTCACTCGGGGTGTGCAGACTCCGAGAGGGGCCCCTAATAGCCCAAGCGCAATATCAAGCCATCCCGTGGTATCAAATCTAGGACCTTGACCTCATATCAATATCAGTATAACACTGCTGCGGCGCGCAGCCCGATCCCATAGTATCCTCACATCTGGCCCTCGGCCATACTTAGTCCAGAAATCACATAAGCCCCTCAGGCGTTAGTAAAAACAGTAGTTCTCAGCCTCAAAACATCATTTAATATATCATTTGAGTTTCAAAACCGAGTAAAAGTGGCTGAGTTGTACAACAGTGGAAAGCAATACGACTGAGTTCAAGTAGTAGGTCAATTTAGTGAGGAAATCGTGATAAAAATCCCCTAGAGGGTTCAAATAGTTGGCTCGAAGCCCAAATATGGCAATCAGTCCAAATAATGATGATAACAAAAAAGTTTCAATCAAATACGCGGTAAAATCGTCAATAGGAACGGACCAAGTCACAATCCTCTATAGTAAACGACCCCACACTCATCATCAAACGCGTGTCTCACCTCAATATAGCACTACGATGTGCGAATTCGGGGTTTCAAACCCTCAGTATATCATTTACAATCATTACTCACCTCGAACTGGCAAAATCTAAAGCTGCAACACAAATTTCAATTTCCCCGCCAACCATCCAAAATCACCTTGAGGCTCCTGGGGCCTCAACCAAAAGCACGAACATGACCCAATACCTTATTCAAACTTGTTCCAATCATCAAAACACTTCAAACAACATCAAACCCATCAATTCACATCGAATTCAAGCCTAAATTTTCTAAAAACTTCTGAAATACGCTTTCGATCAAAAACCCAACCAAACCACGTCCGAATGACCTGAAATTTTTCACACACATCACAAATGACATACCGAAGCTACAACAACTCTCAGAATTCCATTCCGACCCTCAGATCAAAATCTCACCTATCAACCAGAAATCGCCAAAATACTAACTTCGCCAATTCAAGCCAATTTCTACTACAGACCTCCAAAACCAATTTCGATCACACTCCTAAGTCATAAATCACCCAACAAAGCTAACCAAATCATAAAAATTCCGATCTGAGCTCATATACAAATAAGTCAACTCTTGGTCAAACCTTTCAAATTCAAAGCTTTCAACTAGGACTGTTCTTTCGAATTCATACCTATTTCCGTGAAAACCAAAATCAACGATTTACATTAGTCATAATACATCATACGAGGCAAGTCATGCCCGAGAACTGGTGATCAAAGTGTAAAAACTCGAAACGACTAGTCGGGTCGTTACACTTTTGGACAATTTAGGATTTTTAATTTGTAGGATTTTAATTAAAAGAAAAGGAAAAATTAGAAAATAAAAGAAAGAATTGGAAAAAAGGTTTGTCTTGTGAAATTGGGCCAATTCTCACCCAGCCCAGATCTGATCCAAAACTTCCCTTGACCCAAGCCTAAACTAACCTACCCGACCCGGATCCCCATTAAAACCTAATAACCTAAACAAAAGCTGGAGCAGATCTTATGGAGAGACCCCTGTGAACGGCGCCCTTAGTTCATCTTCTTCAACTTCATTTCTTTAAAAACCAATAGCCATGGCTTCACCCTCCTCACCACCAAATCCTTCAGCACACACCAATTAACTCCCCTACTTCATCCATCACTTCCTCACAGCCACCAAATCGCCGAAAATTCGGCATTCATCAGCTCCCCCTTTCTCTTCAATTTTTGTTAATCTCATCTCTAACCTTGGGAAGAATGGAAACAAAGACCTGACAAGCTTGGAGACCAAAAACAATAGAAAAAATTGAATTTCAAAGAAGATCTGAAAGGGAGTTTGGTCACTGTAATGTTAAAATTCGACTTCCTCCTTTCTCTGGGCACGTATGAAGTTTTGAATTAAATGTGTGTTGCTGAACTTGTTGTTCCCGATTTATAACGTTCTATTCATCTTCATCGCTAACTTTACTTGGGTTACTTGGGTTAGTTGGGACTGTATTACTACCGCTAAGGTACTGTCTCCCATTCTCATTCTTGTAATTATCCTTTTGATTCAATGAAAATATGCTTACAATGATGAGGCAGTGTATAATTATATATTTCCTTGCTACATTCAGTAGTTTTTGAATCGTTAGTTCCTTCATTATATATTTTTTTGTTTGAATTTGTTGCTACTCTTGATATTGTATGAATTGTTTGACTTGATTTTGATTCTGGAGTCAAGATTGTAATGTGAAACAAAAAGGTGTTGTGATGACCCAGCCAGTTGTCTCATGAGTTACCGCTCGATTTCCCCCATTTTAGCTTCTTTATGCTTTGTTATCCGTGTTTTTATGGTATCGGGTTGGGCGGATCGAGTCCGGAATGAGTTTGGTAAAGTTTGAGACACTTAGTCTCTTTTAAGAAAGCTTGAGTTGGAAAAGTCAACCGGATGTTGACTTATGTGTTAGAAGGCTCAGAAGTGAGTTCTGATAGTTCGGTTAGCTGCGGGAGGTGATTTGTGACTTAGGAGCACGATCGAAATTGGTTTTGGAGTTGTATAGAAGATTTAGGCTTAAATTGGCGAAGTTGATATTTTGGCGGTTCCGATTGATAGGCGATTTTGATATAAGGGTCGAAATGGAATTCCGAGAGTGTCAGTAGCTTCATTGTGTCATTTGGGATGTGTGTGCAAAATTTTAGGTCATTCAGACGAGATTTGATAGACATTTTGATCAAATGTATAATTTAAGAGTTCTTGGAGTTCTTGTGCTTAAATCCTATGTTAAATTGGTGATTGATGTTGTTGTGAGCATTCCAAAGTTTTGAACAAGTTTGAACGATGTCATGGGATGTGTTGGTACAATTGGTTTGAAGTTCCAGGAGTTCAGGGTAGGTTCCGGGATGTTTTAGGCCGAAAATCATAGTTGTAGCAGGTCCAGAAGGGTTGCAGGCCTCGGAACCCATCCGCGCGGTCCGCACAAAAAGAAGTGCGGCCACGGTATGTGCTGTGCAGACAGCTCAAAATGAAGTGCGGCCGCGGTAGGTAATACTTCACTGGTCTTACTTCGGAAGCTCATATCTTTTCATCTACAAGGAAATGTGAGATGATTCAAAAACGAAAGTTGTAGCCCTTTGTGTCTAGTTTCCGGCCGCGGTCGTTTTTGTGCAGACCGCACTGGTTTTGTGTGGACCGCGGTCGATTTTGTGCGGTCCGCGAAGGTGGAAATCTGTGGGGTACTCTATAAATATGAGGTTTTGGGTTTTATTTTATATTTTGACCTAGAGAGCTCGGATTTTGGCAATTTTTGAAGGTTTTTCAAGAAATTCATCGGGGTAAGTGATTCTAACTCAGATTTGGCTAGATTACATGAATCTATCATTGAATTCATCATTTAATTCGTGATTTGGGATGGAATTTAGGAAGAAAATTGTGAAATCTTTCAAAAATGTAAAATAATTATTTGAAGGTCCAAATGGTATCGGAATTGGATAATTTTTGTATGGTTAGACTTATGAGAGTATAAGGATTCTAGTTTTGTGAATTTTGTCAGATTTCGAGATGTGGACCCGCAGGTCAGATTTGACTATTTTCTAGAATTTTGTGGTAATTCGATTGTTTTCGCTTGGGCTTTGTTCCCTTAGCATATTATGACGTATTTGTTCTGATTTTGGATAGATTCGACGCGCGTGGAGGCCGATTCAAGGGGCAAAGGCATCACGAGTTAGAGATTTAGCAGGTTCGAGGTGAGTAATGATTGTAAATGATACTCTGAGGGTTTGAAACCCCGGATTGCACATCGTAGTGCTATATTAAGGTGAGTCACACACTTGATGACGAGCGTAGGGTAGTGTACTATTGGGGATTGTGATTTGGTCCGTCCCAATTGATGATTTTACCGCGCATTTGACTGAAACTTATATGTTATCATCATGATTTGGGCTGATTTCCATATTTGCGCTTTGTGCCAACTATTTGAACTCTTCAGGGATTTTTATTACTAGTTCCTCCCTGTTTTGACTTACTAATTGAACTTAGTCATGTTATTTTTCACTGTTTTACTACTCAGCCATTTTTACTTCGTTTTGAGACTTAAATGATATTTTAAATGATGTTTTGGGTTGAAAAATACTGTTTTACTAATGCCTGAGGGGCTTGTGAGTATTTTTGACTGAGTAAGACTGAGGGCCTAGTTGTGAGGAAACATTGATACTGATTTGAGGCCGAGGGCCTGAGATATGTACGCCACGAGGTAGTTTGTTGATATTGTTTGTGAGGCCTAGGGCCTGAGATATATACGCCACGAGGTGGCTGGACTGATATGAGGCCGAGGGCCTAGATTTGATGCCACGAGATGACTTGATATTGCGCTTGGGCCGTAAGGGTCCCCTCCCAGAGTCTGCACACCCCTAGTGAGCGCGGGTAACCATTATGATATGAGATTGAGCCCGAGGGGCAGAAATTGTAAAAGTATATTATTTTGCTTTTCATTGGTTTACTGCTTACAAATTACCTATTTAATTGCTTCATTATAGAATACCCTATGTATACGTGTTTTCTTACTTTCAGTCATTATTTATCTTTATTACTCACTGAGTTAGAGTACTCACTTTACTCCCTACACCCTGTGTGCAGATTCAGGCATAGCTGGCACCACTCATGAATGCTGATTCCTCTAGTTCCAGGTGGTTTTTTGGAGATTATGAGGTAGTTGTTGACGTCCGCAGCCCCGTGTCTCTACTTCTCTATTATTTCTCTTTCTTTTCAAACACTTGTAGTAGTTTATGACTTTAGCAGACTAGTATTATGGTTTAGAGATGCTCGTGACTTGTGACACCCCGGTTAGGGCTGTGTCGGGTTTGACTTTCCACATTGTTATCGATATTTCGGCTATTTAATATTATTTAAATCATGTTTAGACTATTTTTATGTTGATTAACTGCTTTAAAAGTTGAGTTGGGTTGAACTGGCTGGCCTTGTCTTCACGAGAGGCACCATCACGACCGGGTTCGGGGTTAGGGTCGTGACA
The DNA here is from genome assembly GCF_000715075.1 of Nicotiana tabacum. NCBI lineage: Eukaryota > Viridiplantae > Streptophyta > Magnoliopsida > Solanales > Solanaceae > Nicotiana > Nicotiana tabacum. The sequence goes on along the minus strand of NC_134089.1, from coordinate 54,685,852 downwards.
AGTTGGTATCAGAGCCTAGGTTACATAGGTCTCGCGAGTCATGAGCCAGTCTAGTAGAGTCTCGCCGATTGGTATGGAGACGTCTGTATTTATCCTCGAGAAGCTGTAGAACCTTTAGGAAAAACTTCATATTCTTGTAATTCCTATCGTGCGAACTTGTTGATCCGAGCATTGAACTTCCGTTATTCTATTCTCTCACAGATGGACGACCACCAGTGCCACTAGCGAAGGCCACCAGAGACCGTGGATGTGGTAGTGGTTGTGGCAGAGGCAGAGCAGCAAGGGCATCACCTGTAGACCCACCAACCGCCCTAGCTCAGGATCAGGCTCCAGCTATGGATGCTCCAGCAGCACCAGTTCAGGCACCAGCTATGCCTATCGTGATTCCGGGTCTTTAGGAGGCCTTGGCACAGATCTTATTAGTTTGCACTGGCCTAGCTCAGGCAGTTTCAGCCACTACAACAGCAGTTACTTCACAGGCCGGGGGAGGCAATAAGACCCCCGCTACTCGCACACCTGAGCAGGTAGTGTAGGGACTTCAGACGCCGGGGGCACCTCCAGCCTAGCTGGTTGTACTAGCTCAGGAGTTTGTAGTACCAGTTATGTCGAATGATGAGCAGCGTCAACTTGAGAGGTTTAATAGACTCCAGCCTTCGACTTTTAGCAGAGTAGGGGGCGAGGATGCCCAGGGTTTCTTGAATAGCTGCTAGCGGATGCTTCGTACAGTAGGGATTCTTGAGTCTAGTGGTGGCATTTACCACCATTCAATTCTCGGGGGCTGCCTTCACTTGGTGGGAGGCATATGAGAGGTGTAGGCCTGTTGGTGCAGCGCCCCTTACTTGGCAGCAGTTCTCCATTCTCTTCCTGGAAAAGTATGTACCACAGTCCTGTAGAGAGGAGCTACATAGACAATTTGAGTGGTTGCGACAGGGGGATATGATTGTGTCACAATATGAGTCGAGGTTTTCTGAGTTGGCTCGTCATGCCATCTGGATGGTTCCGACAAATCGAGAGAGGATCATGAGGTTTGTTGATGGTCTTACTTATCAGCTCCGTATTCTTATGACCAGAGAGAGAGTGATGGGTGCTACCTTCGAGGAGGTTGATATCGCCCGGGAGATTGAGGTTGTTCTCCGTCAGGAGCGAGAGGAGAGGGAGGCCAAGAGGCCTCGAGGATCGGGCAATTATAGTGGTGCTCCATCGAGGGCCCAGTTTCAGCATGGTAGAGGCCATTCATTCAGGCCTATTCAGTCCACCTGCCCAGGTTATCGTGGGGCATCTTCAGGTCATGGTCATTATGGATCTCAGCAGGGCCAGTCATCACTCAGCGCCCTCCTAGCTCAGAGTTCGTCTCGTGCCCCATCGACTCAGGGTTCTCGTATGCCGAGCTCATCTGCTAGTCACTCCGGTGCGAGGGGTTCCCTTCAGTCCCCTTCTACAGCACCTGGAAGTTGTTATGAGTGTGGCGAGATAGGCCACATGTGGAGGCAGTGTCCTCGTCGTATTGCTAGTTCGTCCCAGCAGAGGGGTCAGTCTTTGGCTTCAGCACCAGTTTCTTCACCACCACCCGCTCAACCAGCTAGGGGTGGAGGTCAGTCAGCCAGGGGTTGCCCCATAGGGGGAGGTTGATTAGGGGGTAGTCAGGCCCATTTCTATGCACTCCCAGGCAGACCCGATGCTATTGCTTCAGATGTTGTTATCATAGGTATTGTTTCGGTCTGCCACAGAGATGCCTCTATATTATTTGATCCCGGTTCCACCTTTTCTTATGTGTCATCATATTTTGCTCGTTATTTGGGTACGCCCCGTGAGTTTCTTGCTTTACCTGTTCATGTATCTACCCCGGTGGGCGATACTGTTGTTGTAGACCGTGTGTACCAGTCATGTGTGTTGACTATTGGGGGTCTAGAGACCCGAGTGGATCTATTACTATTGAGCATGGTGGATTTTGATGTCAATTTAGGCATGGACTGGTTATCTCTGTGTCGTGCTATTTTGGACTGTCATACTATGACAGTCACATGGGTTATGCCGGGTGTGCCACGGATCGAGTGGTGAGGTGTGACAGATTGCGTTCCTAGTAGAGTGATCTCTTTCTTGAGAGCCCAGCGTATGGTTGGGAAGAGTTGTCTTTCATACCTAGCGTTTGTGAGGGATGTTGGAGCTGAGATCCCAGTATTGATTCTGTTCCAGTTGTGACGGATTTTCCCGATGTATTTCCTGCAGACCTGCCAGGCATGCCACCGGACAGGGATATTGATTTTGGTATTGACCTGGTGTCGGGCACTCAGCCCATTTCTATTTCGTCGTATCGTATGGAGTTGAAGGAATTGAAGGAGCAACTTTAGGAGCTCCTAGATAAGGGGTTCATTCGGCCTAGTGTGTCACCATGGGGTGCGCTGGTTCTATTTGTGAAGAAGAAGGATGGCACAATGAGACTGTGCATTGATTATAGGCAATTGAATAAGGTAACAATTAAGAACAAGTATCTTTTGCCTCGCATTGATGATTTATTTGACCATCTTCAATGAGCGAGGGTGTTCTCCAAGATTGATCTCCATTCAGGTTATAACCAGTTGAAGATCAGGGACTCGGATATTCATAAGACGGCTTTTAGGACCCGATATGGTCATTATGAATTCTTGGTGATGTCTTTTGGGCTGACCAATGCCCTAGCAGCGTTCATGCAGTTAATGAACAGCGCGTGTTCCGACTGTATCTCGATTCATTCATCATAGTCTTCATTGATGATATTCTGGTGTATTCGCGTAGTCAGGAGGAGCACGCGGAGCATTTGAGAGTTGTATTGCAGAGATTGAGGGAGGAGAAGCTTTATGCAAAATTCTCTAAGTGTGAATTTTGGCTCAGTTCAGTGGCTTTCTTGGGGCACGTGGTGTCCAGCGAGGGTATTCAGGTTGATCCGAAGAAGATAGAGGCGGTTCAGAGTTGGCCCAGACCGTCCTCAGCCACAAAGATTCGCAGTTTTCTTGGTATAGCAGGCTATTATCGCCAGTTTGTTCAGGGATTCTCATCTATCGCATCACACTTGACCAAGTTGACTCAGAAGGGTGTTACATTTGTATGGTCGGACGAGTGTGACGAGAGCTTTCAGAAGCTCAAGACAGCTTAGACCACATCTCCAGTGTTAGTTTTACTATCAGCTTCAAGTTCATATATCGTGTATTATGATGCTTCGAGAGTTAGGATTGGTTGTGTATTGATGTAGTACGGTAGAGTTATAGCTTATGCTTCTCGTCAATTGAATCCCTATGAGAAGAACTACCTCGTTCATGATTTGGAGTTGGCTGCCATAGTTCATACATTGAAGACCTAAAGGCATTACCTGTATGGCGTATCTTGTGCGGTGTTCACTGATCATAGCAGTCTTCAGCATTTGTTAAAGCAAAAGAATCTTAATTTAAGGCAGCGGAGATGGTTGGAGTTGCTTAAGGATTATGATATCACTATATTGTACCATCTAGGAAAGGCCAATGTGGTGGCCGATGCTTTGAGCCGAAAGGCAGTGAGTATGGGGAGTTTGGCATATATTCTAGTTGGGGAGAGACCTCTTGCATTTGATGTTCAGGCCTTGGCCAATCGGTTTGTGAGATTAAACATTTCGAAGCCCAGTCGAGTGTTGGCGTGTGTGGTTTCTCGGTCTTCATTATATGATCGCATCAAAAAGCGCTAGTATGATGATCCGCATTTGCTTGTCCTTAAGGATAGAGTTCAGCATGATGATGCTAGAGATGTGACCATCGGTGATGATGGGGTGTTGAGGATGCAGGGTCAGATTTGAATGCCCAATGTGGATGGGCTTCAGGAGTTGATTCTGGAGGAGGCCCATAGCTCGCGGTATTCCATTCATCCAGGTGCCGCGAAGATGTATCATGATTTGAAGCAGCACTAATGGTGGAGAAATGAAGAAAGATATTGTGGGATTTGTAGCTCGGTGTCTCAATTTTCAGCAGGTGAAATATGAGCATCAGAGACCGGGTGGCTTGCTACAACAGATGGATATTCCTGAGTGGAAGTGGGACAGAATCACTATGGACTTTTTTGTTGGACTTCCACGGACTTTGAGGAAGTTCGATGCTATTTGGGTAATTGTGGATCGGCTGACCAAGTCCACGCACTTCATTCCTGTGTGTACTACCTATTCTTCAGAGCGGTTGGCAAAGATTTATATCCGGGAGATTGTTCGTTTGCATGGCGTTCCGGTTTCCATCATTTCAGATAGAGGTACTCAGTTTACTTTGCAGTTTTGGAGAGCCGTGCAGAGCGAGTTGGGTACTCAAGTTGAGTTGAGCACAGCTTTTCATCCTCAGACGGACGGGCAGTCCAAGCGTACTATTCAGATATTGCAGGACATGATGCGTGCTTGTGTTATTGATTTCGGAGGGTCATGGGATGAGTTCCTATCGCTTGGTGAGTTTGCTTATAATAACAGCTACCAGTCGAGTATTCAGATGGCTCCATATGAGGCTTTGTATGGGAGGCGGTGTAGATCTCCAGTTGGTTGGTTCGAGCCTGGTGAGGTCAAGCTATTGGGGACTGATTTGGTACAGGATGCTTTGGAGAAAGTGAAGTTGATTCAGGAGAGGCTTCATACAGCGCAGTCGAGGCAAAAGAGTTATGCTGATAGGAAGGTTCGAGATGTGTCCTACATGGTTGGCGAGAAGGTTCTGTTGAAGGTTTCACCCATGAAGGGTGTTATGAGATTAGGGAAGAATGGGAAATTGAGTCCTCGGTCATTGGGCCTTTTGAGGTGCTTCGGAGGATTGGGGAGGTGGCTTATGAGCTTGCTTTGCCACCCAGCTTGTCGAGTGTGCATCCGGTATTTTATGTTTCTATGCTCCGGAAGTATTTTGGGGATCCATCTCATGTTTTGGATTTCAGCACGGTTCAGTTAGATGATGATCTGACCTATGATGAGGAGCCAGTAGTTATTTTGGGTCATCAGGTTCAGAAGTTGAGGTCAAAGGATATAGCTTCAGTGAAAGTGCAGTGGAGAGGTCGACCCGTGAAGGAGGCTACCTGGGAGACCGAGCAAGAGATGCGAAGCAGATATCCTCACCTATTTGAGGCTTCAGGTATGTTTCTTGACTCGTTCGAGGATGAATGTTTGTTTAAGTTGGGGAGAATCTGACGACTCGGCCAGTCGTCTCATGAGTAACGCTCTGTTTCCCCCATTTCAGCTTCTTTATGCTTCGTTATCCATGTTTTTATGGTATCAGGTTGGGCGGATCGAGTCCGGAATGAGTTTGGTAAAGTTTGAGACACTTAGTCTCTTTTAAGAAGGCTTAAGTTGTAAAAGTCAACCGGATGTTGACTTATCTATTAGAAGGCTCGGAAGTGAGTTCCGATTGTTCAGTTAGCTTCGGGAGGTGATTTGTGACTTAAGAGCGCGATCGGAATGGGTTTTGGAGTTGTAGAGAAGATTTAGGCTTAAATTGGCAAAGTTGATATTTTGGCGGTTCCGGTTGATAAGCGAGATTTTGATATAGGATTCGGAATGGAATTCCGAGAGTGACAGTAGCTTCGTTGTGTCATTTGGGATATGTGTGCAAAATTTTAGGTCAATCGGACGAGATTTGATACACTTTTTGATCGAAAGCATAATTTAAGAGTTCTTGGAGTTCTTAGGCTTGAATCCTATGTTAAATTGGTGATTCATGTTGTTGTGAGCGTTCCGAAGTTTTGAACAAGTTTGAACGATGTCATGAGATGTGTTGGTACAATTGGTTTGAAGTTGAGGGAGTTCGGGGTTTGAAGTTCCGGGAGTTTCTAAAATCATAGATGTAGCAGGTCCAGAAGGGTTGCAGGCCTCGGAACCCACCTGCGTGGTCCGCACAAAAAGAAGTGCGGCCGCGGTATGTGCTGTACGGACCGCACAAAATGAAGTGCAGCTACGGTAGGTGTTGTGCGGACCGCACAAAATGCAGTGTGGCCGCGGTGGGGAACATTTCACTGGTCCTACTTCGGAAGCTCATATATTTTGATCTACAAGGAATTTTGAGATAATTCTAAAACGAAAGTTGTAGTCCTTCGTGTTTAGTTTCCAAAAAGGTAACGATATTGCACTTGGGCCGTAAGAGGCCCCTCCCGGAGTCTGCACACCCCCAGTGAGCGCGGGTACCCATTGTGATGTGAGATTGAGCCCGAGGGGCGGAAATTGTTGATGTTGTGCCTGAGGGGCGAAATTCTATGTGTTTACTTTATCATAAATGTCTGTCAATTACATGTTTATTTGTTGTAGAAGTACTTTATTTTGCTTTTCATTGGTTTACTGCTTATAAATTACCTATTTAATTGCTTCATTATAGAATACACTGTGTATACATGTTTTCTTACTTTCAGTCATTATTTATCTTTATTACTCACTGAGTTGGAGTACTCACTTTACTCCGTGCACCCTGTGTGCAGATTCAGGCGTAGCTGGCACCGATCCTGAGTGTTGATTCCTCCAGTTCCAGGCAGTTTTTCGGAGACTACGAGGTAGCTGTTGACGTCCGGAGCCACGTGTCTCTACTTCTCTATCGTTTTTGTTTCCTTTCAAACACTTGTAGTAGTTTATGACTTTAGCAGACTAGTATTATGGTTTAGAGATTCTCGTGACTTGTAACAATCCGGTTAGGGCTGTGTCGGGTTGGACTTTCCGCATTGTTATCGATATTTTCGCTATTTAGTATTGTTTAAATCATGTTTAGACTATTTTTATGTTGATTAACTGTTTTAAAAGTTGAGTTGGGTTGAACTGGCTGGCCTTGTCTTCACGAGAGGCACCATCACGACCGAGTTCGGGGTTAGAGTCGTGAGAGGTGTTTTTCTTTAGGGAATGGCTGGTGGTTTAATCTAAATTGTGTATGGTCTAGTTGAATTATGCAACACTGGAATGTAAATGTCTTATGCCATTCGATGTTAAAGATTCATTCGAAGCATAATACGGGAATGTTCACGTTCTTGAGGAGTGTTTAGGTATATTTTTTAAGCATTTGATGTGAAAAACTTCAAGCAATTGGCAATTGTAGTTCTTTATAACGCATTCGAAAGAAAACACATGCTCGTAAAATTGTAGTTCTTCAAAGTATAATTTGATATTTTAAAATTTAAATTGGATGCATATCAACATAATTTATGTATAAGATGAGATAGGTGCATTGAGTTGGCATGATTTAGAAGTAGGTTGTGACATTTACTAACTGGTATGGGAAAGATAAATTGAACATTAGTTCTGTTGGTATGTGTCCATAACATATTATTTATTCCACTTGTGTTTCCATAAGCAAATTGAGGCTATAAATGTAGAAATGAATTTAATTGCCTGCTAAGAACTTTAGTTTCCATGCCGTCACAATTGAAAGTAATGGCCAGCCTTTTGAGTGTTCGTATGACTCTAAATGCGTGAATTTAATCACCCAAGTCACCTTTTTTTTTTTTTTAAACTTTTCTTGGTGACTTCTATATCTCATGACTTTCCAATAATCTCAAAATTAGTTTTAGGAGAATCATGAACATTCGTAGCTTGCTTTAGCCGCGATTTAAATTATTATTGTGATTATGTATACGTTCGCGTAACATAATTATGAATTTCGTTCTAAAAATAAATCGAGGTATGCATTCACACAACTTCGGCCAAAACTTTCTTAATATTTAATAAAGCGTGATTAATTGTTAAAATAAAAACGCAACTCCCTTTTGTTAAAATAAGTGAGGTGTGACATGTCAAACAAAATTTATAATTCATGGCCCTCGTAAGATTAGATTAAGAACTAACACTTATAGAAAAGGTTTGAGGTGTGCCATAAATAAATTAGATCATCCATGGCCCTCACAAATATTGCTTTTAAAAATTGAATAATCTTAATTTACTTTAGGCTCGATTTAAACTAGTATTGTGATTATGTATACGTTCGCGTAACACAATTGCGAATTAAATTCTAAAAGTAACTCGAGGGATGTGTTCACGCAACTTCAACCAAACTTTTTCTTAATAAAATTAACAAAGCGTTATTAATTGTGGATACGTTCGCGTGACATAATTTTTGACGTGCCAAAGGAAAAGAGTATACGTACGCATAACTCAATTCTTTAATTATGAACAATTCAAGTGATTTAAAAGCGGTAAATTAATTGGACATAGGTCTTAAAAATGGTAGTTAAACAATTAAGCCAAGTATAAATTGCTAAGCGACCGTGCTAGAACCACGGAACCCGGGAATGTCTAACACCTTCTCTCGGGTTAACAAAATTTCTTATCTAGAATTTTTGGTTCGCAGACTTCGAAAGGAAAGTCAAAATTTCCTCGATTTGGGATTTAAAATAAACCGGTGACTTGGGACACCAATTAAAATATTCCAAGTGGTGACTCTAAGAATTAAATAAATAATCTCATTTCGAATAATGTCACTTAAATTGGAAAAACTCCCTTATACCCCATCGGGGCGGGTAAAAAGGAGGTGTGACAGCTCTGACGACTCTGCTGGGGATAGGAGAACCCAGAATCTCTGGTTCAGGGTTCAAGAATTCGAGCTTGTTAATGCGATTTTTTATTTGGCTTTATTGTTGATATTACTGTATTTTGTGGACTTAATGTGCTAATTGTCATTTACCGCTTTGATATTATTTGAACTGTATTTAAATGTCTTCTTACGCCACCCCTCTGAGTCTTCTGAAAATGGTGAACACGTTCGCGTGACCCTCTTTTTTTCTGTAGAAATTATACGAAATAGATCAAGGCTGGGCCAGTAACAAGGTCGGGTAGACTTTAGTGCTCCCGGTATGTTGTCCCCTCTTCGGCCCCAGTTGTCCGCTCGGGTAACGCAAGTGTAGAATATAAACCCCAGGTGTTAAACCTAGAATAACGCAACCGCATGTCGGATCCCTAGTAGGAACGATTATTTGTATCATGTGCATTTGACCTTGGGACTTAACACACGGATTGGGTTCGTTTAGGACAGGTGTATCCAAAATAAAGACCATCCTGATGCATCCTACGCGCTATGTGAATATTTATCTGTTTCGGCTTGCATGTTGACCGGCTAGGAAAAGGAAATAAAGAGAAAAACCAAGAGTGAGGTAGGATAGAAAATTTACTCGGTTCTAAAAATTCCGGTATTTGAAAATGTCCCGAAACTCTGCCAAATTTTTGAAAAAGAGAGAAAAAGGAAAATGTATTTCAAAAGAGTGAGTCAAATATCATGTTTTTATGTCAAAACTGACCGAACTACGCGGGTCTGATTTTCGATGTGAGATACGTAGGCAAACCTTATCGGTTCCGGCCCTAATTATTTTTAAAAAAATCCAAAAAAACAATTTCCTTTAATTCCGTCCTTAGAAACATTTCCTTACAAAATTCAAAAAAAAAATTCAAACTCAAAAAAAAAAAATAGTTTCCTTCTTTCTAAAGTCTTTCATATGAAAAAATAAAAAATCAAACAAAAATCAAAATCCAAAATACGGGTTTCCTTTATTTTGAATTATTTTTCTCAAAAATTCAAAAAATGAGTTAAAAAAAATCTTTTCCTTTGTTTAAAAGTCTTTCTTTCAAAAAAAAATTTAAAAATTGAAGTCCAAAAATATTTTCTCTTTTCTTTAGAAGTACTTTTGTAAATAAATAAAAACTCAGAAATCCAAAATATTTTCTTGAAAGTCCCTCTTTCGAAAATTAAGGGGCAACATCCAAAATCCAAAAATATTTTTCTTTCTTCTTTAGAAAAAGAGAAAACAATTGAAAATTCAAATAAAAATATTTTCTTTTTACTTTTGAAATTCTCAAAGTTCAAATCAAAAGAAAATGAATTTTAGAAGTCTTTTTGTCAAAAAAAAATAAAATCAAAAATCAATCAAAATCAAAAATCCAAAAAAAATATTTCCTTTCTTTTAAAGTATTTCTTTCGAAAATTCCAAAGAAAATCGAAATTGAAAAAAAATGTTTTTCTTTTGCCTTAAATCTTTCATGGTCTGAGTTTTATAAAAAGTAAAAAAAATGAGTTAGCTTATTTACTCCATTCTCAATCTTCCCGAACTACGCAAGATCTGATTCATGCGGCATCATCATACGTATCCAATCCTCATCGGATTCAATCATAGCCGTAAAATTAATTGAGTGAAAAACTAAACTGAAAAAAAGAGAGAAAGAAAAATTGAGTAAAAAAAAAGAAGAAAAAAAACGAGTGACAAAAATAAAAGAGTGACAAAAACAAAAACAAAACAAAAAAAAAAGAGCGCCAAAAAATAAAAGAGCGGCAAAAACAAAATAAAAAATTCAAGAGTGATTAAAGAGAGCCAGAAATAAAAGAAAAGATGTACATACTGAAGAGTTAATTAAGGCCGGGATGAAATATGCAACCGTTCAAACACATGGTAGAAGCGTTTAACTGTTAGGTGCATTGCATCCCAACGTGCGATTTTCTATATGTTAAATGTATCAAAACTAACAAGGTTGTTGGGTGTGCAAATTAGCCAGGTTTTGGTGGTTGGTTTTGTTGGTAGTCTAGCCTACCCTCCTTCACAAGATCCAAAGGCCCAAATGGCCTCCGCAAGCAATCTACCAATCGTCAATCTTGAGGATAACCCGACATTGGTTATTTTGCAGCTAGAATCAGCAGCTACTGAAGAGAATAGGGTGTTGCGTCTCTGTATATTGAAAATGTGGGATGCCTGGTCTAACGGTAGGGAATCGCCAAGTGTAATCCCTGGGTTCCCTGAGTTGATCCCCAGGTCAGGTGAGGTTACCAACGCCCCTGTGCCCAACCCGCTCTTCCCATGCGGGCACCCTCCAATGTTGTCCAATGTTCCTGGCACGCCTTCTGTGGTTCGCCCTTAGGCGCAGTTTCCAGGGATCCACAGCTTCAATCAAAAATAACATATGTGACCCCAAATTCTTTCACTCAACCTCCGCAATATGATCTCTCGGGGGAATGAGAAAATGTTGTTAAAAATCCCGAGCAAGAGGACATGGCTCGGAAGATGAAGATCCTGGAACAAAGCCTGAAAAACATGCAAGGTCTGAGTGGTCAAAAGACTGTCTCACACTTTGACCTCTGTATGTTTCCCCATGTCCACTTATCAGCCGGCTTCAAGATGCCAAAATTTGAAAAGTACAATGGGCACAGAGACCCGGTCGCTCATCTAAAATGATACTGTAACCAGTTGAGGGGTGCTGGTGGAAAAGAGGAGCTGCTAATGGCCTATTTTGGGGAAAGCCTCACCGGAATCGCTTTTGAGTGGTATACGGATCAAGAAATTACCCATTGGCACGTGTGGGATGATATGGCCCAAGATTTTGTTCGCCAGTTCCAGTATAGTGTGGACATCGCTCCCGACAGAAACTCTTTGTCCAATTTGAAAAAGAAAAACGCGAAAAGCTTCCGCGAATATGCTATCAAATGGCGTGAGCAAGCTGCCAGGGTAAAGTCTCCAATGGGCGAAACCGAAATGGTTACGTTTTTTCTGCAGGCCCAAGAGGCTGACTACTTCCAGAACATGATATATGATGTGGGTAAGTCGTTCGCTGAGGCTATCAAAATTGGGGAAATGGTTGAAAACGGTCTAAAAACGGGTCGAATCTTGAGTCATGCTACTTTTAAAGCCATATCACCAGATGTTCAAAATGGTTCAGGGGGTTTGATAAATAGAAACGAGAGAGAAAAAAGAGCCATGATGGTTACCAGCTCGAGGGGGGCCCGCAGGTCATTTAGACAATCATATATTCTTACTGAGGTCCTTCAACATTATTATCCCCTTCAAGATGATGCTTATGTCGTAGCACCGCCTCCCTATGCGGTGATGAGCGCGCAATCTCACACGCAGCCACAACATCATACACAAAATCGAGCTCCATCTCCTAGAAATGTCCATCCTTACCAAGCTCCATATAATCCTCAACCAAATGATCCCCAATACAATCCTTGCCTAAGAGAGCCTTTCAGAAAGAATCAGTTCACGCTTATTGGTGAATCGTATTCAAGCTTGTTCCAAAAGCTATTCAGGCTAGATCTATTGCTGCCAGTGGCCCCGAACCGGCCGAACCCCGAGTCCCCCTCGCACCGAGCTGGCGCTAGATGTGAATACCCCTCTGGAGTAGTGGAACACACTACGGAGGAATGTTGGACCCTCAAAAGGCAGTTGAAGATTTGATTGAAGCTGAAAGAATCATTTTTCGGGATGAAAAAGCTCCCGATGTGATGAACAATCTATTGCCTGCCCAAAACATCGGGCCAATGGTCGGAATGATTTGTGAAGCTGAGGAATTTGATCCGTCACTGAAAGCTGTTGCAGCCATTGCCGAGATAGAAGAAAAGCAAAAAAAATGTCGCCAAGCATGAAAGTTCCCCATCAGACGGGAGTCTTAGTAGCCAGTCTGGCTATCCTTTCTGCATCCAGATTATCTCACGGTGTGATCCAGATGTTTTACCTTATTATCTTACTTTCTAGTGTAAACCCTTTTATCTTCAAAAATTGAAAAAAAAAATCAAAAAATCAAAAATCAAAAATCAAATGAAATTAATATTTCATTGTCCAAGAATGTCTCTTTTCTTAATCTTGTCATTTTTCTTTCTTATTCTCTTTTTAGCTCTGTTAAATGCAGATTTCAATAACATGCCCTATTTTGGCAAAAGGCGACTAGGGAATGGATGCCCTATGTCTAAAAATCTCAACTAGGGATTGGAGCCCTATGTTGGCGAAAAGCGACTAGGGAATGGAGGCCCTATGTCCAAAAATCTCAACTAGGAAATGGAGCCCTATGTTGGAAAAAGGCGACTAGAGAATGGAGGCCCTATGTCTAAAAATCTCAACTAGGGATTGGAGCCCTATGTTGGCAAAAGGCGACTAGGGGATGGAGGCCCTATGTCTAAATATCTCAACTAGGGATTGGAGCCCTATGTTGTCAAAAAGCGACTAGGGAATGGAGACCCTATGTCTAAGAAAAATCTCAACTAGGGATTGGGGAGCCTATGTTGGAAAAACGTAAAAGATTGGTATTGAGGATTCTGAACTACCATTTTTGGATTTTCTTCGTATCTCTTTTTTCATTTCATTTTCCTTTCTCTTCTCTCGTTTTTTTTCTTTTATTTCATGGAATGAGTAAATGTGGGAAAAACTTGGACGGGACTTCCCTTCTTATGGATTGTTACTACAAAGCTGTTTCTAGCACTTGCGCATCTCTTTTTCCTTTTTGGGTTGCACCTGCTTCTTGCACGGTTGCTTTGGATTGCACCTGTTTCAAATTTTCAAACAAAGAACAATTGTTTGTTTGAAACAATGGTTAGTTTTGTGGCCTTGATTGTTTTTGATCACTTGATCTCGGTCTAACTTTTTTGGTGATGACCTCTGCTGCTTGCTGGCTTTTCTGAAGATTACCCTCTCTCCTAGAACCGAGGAACTCAATTTTCAAAAATTTCACATGGCGGTTCACCCATGTGGGGCTTTGGCCCTTTCACCTTATTCTGCCTCTAGGGCTTTTGACTTTGGATTTTTTTTCATTTTCAATAACTGTGATTTCAGAGCATCGGGCATCATGGCCAGTCGGGATCGACTTGATGCACCGGCTGAGGCTGGGTACTTTTCTTTGGACTTGGATTTTATTAAGCAGAACCCTGTAAAACCAATCTTGCCACCTTTTCTTTGTATTAGTTTCGAAACAGAGTTAGACCGAAAGAGATTCAAAGGAAACTGAACAAAGGACAAGAAAGAGAATTTAAGGAGAAGTGTCTTTTTCGGAGAGGAAAGAAGGACTTGTCTGGAGTGCATACAGACTTCAATAGACATGATGTGCTTCTTGGACTGGATACCCGATCTGCACAACTATCCAACTTCTCATAAACACATTGCGACCCGTGTTTTAAAACCGAGAAAGCTTGCCAGGACTCTTTCAGTGCCAATGGTGGTGAGGGGTTTCTTCTTTTCGATCAATGGTGCCCTTTGCGGGTTTTCGCTGATCGACCTCTCTCATTTATCTTCTCACCGTCGCCTTATAGTGCTCTTTACGAGTTTTCACTAAGAAGATTCTCTCATTTTCGATTTCTCTGCTCACCGTCGACTTATGGTGCCCGTAGGTTTTCACCAATAAGACTCTCTCATTTTATTTCTCTCATCTTGATTGTATCAGATACAAACAACTGCGTTATATGATTTTGAAAACCTTTTACCGATTGGTCGGAAGGACTTGAACAAGGTTTGGGTAAAAGAACTTAGATCGAATTACAACTTTGGAATCGTTCAGGCGGGATCATCGCCGAATCATTATAACATCTGCCCCAGTTTTCACTTTTTTTAGGGGGAACTTGGATTTTTGTTTTCGTGTGACTGAACCCCAGAGAGAGGCTGCCTACGTATCTTTTAGGAATCAAGTTGAACGTAGTTCAGGGAAACTTTGTTTTTGAATTGTTTTTGTTTTTCGATTTTTTTTTGTTTTTTTTGTTTTTTTTTTCTCTTTCTTTTTCTTTCCTTTTCCTCTCTTTTTTCATCTTTTCTCTTTTTTTTTCCTTGTCTTATCTTCCTTTTTTTTGTATTTTTCTTTTTTTTTTCATTTCATTTTTTCAATAACACTTTCAGGTTCCAAAAAGGGTAATCAAAGAAAAGGGAGCCGGCCCAAAGGGTTTGCGAAGGGTTGATAGTGTTTGGGTAGCGGAATGAAAGCCTTCTTCATCCCAACTGGAGAATATTAGTACTATATGGGGGATCCAACATATTACCTTTTGACTGCATCTGCATTGACAGTTATTTCAGAGACATTTCCTTCGATGTGTCCCAAGTACAACACACTCTTTTGGTAGTACTCTTGTTGTAATGTATGGACCTTTCCGATCTAGGAACCAATTTTCCTTCAGTTGTTACAACTCTTTGTTTCATTTCCTTAAATTTTATCTTCATTGCGATTTAATCCTTGATTCATTATTTTGAGGTCTGACAGCTTTCAGGATCTAGGCATGAAGTCCGCAAGCAAGCTCCAATCCCTAGTTGAGATTTTTAGACATAGGGTCTACATCCCCTAGTCTCCTTTTGCCAACATAGGGCTCCAATCCCTAGTTGAGATTTTAGACATAGGGCCTCCATTCCCTAGTCGCCTTTTGCCAACATAGGGCTTCAATTCCTAGTTGAGATTTTTAGACATAGGGCCTTCATTCCCTAGTCGCCTTTTGCCAACATAGGACTCCAATCCCTAGTTGAGATTTTTAAACATAGGGCCTTCATCCCCTAGTCGCATTTTGCCAACATAGGGCTCCAATCCCTAGTTGAGATTTTTAGACATAGGGCCTCCATTCCTATCACGACCTGGATTTTTCACCCTCGGGAGTCGTGATGGCACCTACTAAGGTGAGCTAGGCAAGCCAAACCTTTAATCTAATTACTTCATTAACCAATTATTTCTTTTTAACAAATATAAGATGATAACGTGGTAACAACGGAAACTCAAATTTAAGCGGAAGACAACAATAAGATTTATGAAAAATGCATCTATTACAAATACTTAAGCCTTAACCACCAAAAACCTGGTGTTACAGCGTCATAGACTGTCTAAGAGATTACTACATACAAAGTTTGAAGAAAATGACAATACACTGTTTCTGAATAAAAAGGAAAATGAAACAGGAAATAGGAATAGAGGAGACACCAGGGCTTGCGTACGCCTGCAAGTCTACCTTGGATCTCCGCATGTACTGAAGGTAGCCTCCACACTACGGTCCGAAAGCTGCTCCGGGATTTGCACATAGTACAGAGTGTAGTATTAGTACAATCGATCCCATGTGTTGGTAAGTGTCTAGCCTAACCTCGGCGAAGTAGAGACGAGGCTAGGACCAGACTACCAAATAAACCTGTGTAGTTATATAATATACAGCGGAAAGTAAAGCAGAATAAACAAATAAAGATGGGTAAGGGAAATATGCTTCGGGGAAAACAGGTAAAACAGAATATCAAGAGAACTACAAAGAAATCAAAATCCAACCACTAATAAGAATAAGGAAAACAAGGCAGATTTTACTTTCTTTTCACATCTTGTTGCAGGCATGCAACCCGATCCCATTTCATTATATCTTGTGGTAGGCGTACCACCCGCTCCCATTTCATTTATCTCGTGGCAGGCATGTCACCCGCTCCCATTTCATTTATATTGTGGCAGGCGTACCATCCGCTCCCATTTCATTTATCTTGTGATAGGCGTACCACCCGCTCCCATTTCAATATATCTTGTGGTAGGCATACCACCCGCTCCTATTTCATTATATCTTGTGGTAGGCATACCACCCACTCCCATTTTATTATATTTTGTGGTACGCGTACCGCCCGCTCCCATTTACAAGCTAACAGTAATCACAAGGAATCCCTGTAAGGGAACAAGAACAATATAACAACTTCCCGGCAATGGAACAATGATATTGCAACAACCTCCCGGTAAGGGAACAATACTATCAAAACAAATATCCCGGCAAGGGATCATTAATATCAAACAAACATCCCGGCAAGGGAGCAATACTATCAAAACAAACATCCCGGCAAGGGAACAATGGTGATAATAACATATGAAGCGCAATAACCACAACGGAGTCATAACAATTAAAATACAAGACTCACGGGCATGCTTGACACCAACGTATAGATACTCGTCACCATGCCTATACGTCGTACTCCACAATTAACTTGTAGCAAATAAGACACAACTCATAATCCCTCAGGCTAAGGTTAGACCAACACTTACCTCGATGCCACGAACACAATTCACGATACAACTATAGCTTTACCCCATAATTCCACCACCAATTCGCTTGTATCTAGTCACAAGTTACTTAATTACATCAATAAATGCTAAATGAATCAATTTGAATGCATAAAAATGAGTTTTCCAAAGTTTTTCACAAAAAGTCAAAAATCGCCCCCGGGCCCACATGGTCAAAACCCAAGGTTCGAACCAAAACTCGATTACCCATTCCCCCACGAACCTAAATATATAATTTGTTTTGAAATCAAATCTCAAATCGAGGTTCAAAACCCCAATTTTTTGGAAAAACCTAGGTTCTACCCAAAACACCCAATTTCCTCCATGAAATCATTGATTTTGAGTTGAAATCATGTGGAAAGATGTTAATGATTGAAGAAAACGAGTTAGAAATCACTTACCAATGTTTTGGAGAAGAAAGGTTATTTGAAAAATCGCCTCTTATGTTCTTGGGTTTTGAAAAATGAAAAATAACTGAAAATCCAGTCTAACTATACTACTCTTAGATGCCCTGTGTGGACCGCACAAAATCAACTGTGGCCGCACAGCCACCAGTGAACCTGTACAGACCGCACAAGATCCATTGCGGCCGCAAAGCCAACAGTGCGAACAGCACAAAACTAGTGCAGACCGCACTAGCAGGTTCAGAGAGCTGCACTTCTCTGAACCTCCAATAGCCATGTTTTAAGACTAAGACACACCGGAACCTACCCGAAACTCACCCGAGCCCTCGGGACTCCAAACCAAATGTGCATACTAACTCAAAAACATCATATGGACCTACTCGAGCGATCACATCACCAAATTAACATGTAAAATCATGAATTAAACCTCAAAGCTCAACATTTTCATCAAGAACTCTCAAAGTTCATAACTCTTCAACCGGATGTCCAACTCATGTCAAATAAACTCCGTTTTTCACCAAACTTCATAGTTATCTTTCAAATACTATAACAAGTTTGTACCGGGCTCCGGAACCAAAATACAAGCCCGATAACAATGGTTTCAAATATTAATTCTTTTCTTTATTTCGTAGAAAATTCAGTAAAAGAATTTCTTTCAAAAATTGATTTTTAAGGCTTGGGACCTCGGAATTCATTTTCGGGGATACGCCTAAGTCCCATATTTTACTGCGGACCTCTTGGGATTATCGGAACACGGATCCGGGTCCATTTGCTCAAAATGTTGACCAAAGTCAACCATAATCAAATTTTAACTCTAGAATTTCTATTTCTCTTATTTTCACATAGAAGGCTTTCCGGATATAGGTCCGAACCACGCACGCAAATCAAGGTGGGGTAAAAGGGAGGTTTTTAGGCCTCGGAAGACTAAATTCACTTGCAACACAAGTGATGACCTTTTGGGTCATCACATTCTCCACCTCTAAAACAACCATTCGTCCTCGAACGGACATAAGAAGGAAGTACCTGAGTCGGGAAAAAGATGAGGATAACGGCTCCGCATATCGGACTCTAACTCCAAGGTCGATGCCTCAGCGGGATGACCTCTCCACTGAACACGAACAGAAGGAAAACTCTTCGATCTCAATTGACAAACCTGCCGGTCTAGAATAGCTACCGGCTCTTTCTCATAAGACAAGTCCTTGTCCAACTGGACAGTGCTGAAATCTAACACGTGGGATGGATTGCTGTGATACTTCCGAAGCATGGACACATGAAATACTGGATGCACGGCTGATAAGCTCCGCGGCAATGCAAGTCCATAAGCCACCTCTCCCACTCGATCAAGAATCTCAAACGGGCCAATGAACCTAGGGCTAAGCTTGCCCTTCTTCCCAAATCTCATCACGCCCTTCATAGGCGACACTCGAAGCAATACCCGCTCACCGACCATGAATGTCAAATCTCGAACCTTGGGGTCAGCATAACTCTTTTGCCTGGACTGAGCTGTACGAAGCCTATCTTGAATAATCCTGACCTTGTCCAAGGCATCCTGAACCAGATCCGTACCCAACAACTGAGCCTCTCCCGGATCTAACCATCCAACCGGAGACCGACACCGCCTACCATATAAAGCCTCATATGGAGCCATCTGAATACTCAACTTGTAGCTGTTGTTGTAGGAAAACTCCGATAAGGGCAAAAACTAATCCCACGAGCCTCCAAAGTCAATGACACAAGCTTGTAGCATATCCTCCAAAATCTGAATAGTCCACTCGGACTGCCCGTCCGTCTGAGGATGAAATGATGTGCTCAACTCAACCCACGTGCCCAACTCTCGCTGAACTGCTCTCCAAAACGTGAAGTAAACCGCGTACCTAGGTCCGAAATGATAGACTCGGGCACACCATAAAGACGAACAATCTCCCGGATATAGATCTCAGCTAACCTCTTGGAAGAATAGGAGACTGCCACAGGAATGAAATGCGCTGACTTGGTCAGCCTATCAACAATGACCCATACTGCATCGAACTTCCTCCGAGTCTGCGGGAGTCCAACAATGAAATCCATAGTGATCCGCTCCCACTTCCACTGGGGAATCTCAATCCTCTAAAATAAACCACCAGGCCTCTGATGCTCGTACTTAACCTGCTGATAATTCAAACACCGAGCCACATATGCGACGATGTCCTTCTTCATTCTCTGCCACCAATAATGCTGCCGCAAATCCTGATACATCTTAGCGGCGCCTGGATGAATAGAGTACTTGGAACTATAGGCCTCCTCTAAAAACAACTCTCGGAGCCGATCCACATTATGCACACAAATTTGACCCTGCAATCTCAAAACTCCATCATCACCTAAGGTAACCTGCTTGGCACCTCCGTGCTGCACCGTGTCTCTAACTACACAGAAATGGGGATCATCATACTGCCGATCACGGATATGCTCCAATAAAGAAGAATGAGCAACCGTGCAAGCTAACACACGACTGGGCTCAAAAACATCCAACCTCATGAACTGATTGGCCAAATCCTGAACATCCAAAGCAAGCGGTCTCTCACCGACCGGAATATAAGCAAGACTGCCCATACCGACTGACTTCCTACTCAAAGCATCGGCCACCACATTGGCCTTTCTCGGATGATATAAGATGGTGATATCATAATCTTTTAACAATTTTAACCACCTCCTCTGCCTCAAATTCAACTCTTTTTGTTTGAACAAATAGTGAAGACTCTTGTGAATCGTGAACACCTCATATGTCACGCCATACAGATAATGCCTCCAAATCTTCAATGCGTGAACAATGGCTGCCAATTCTAAATCATGAACTAGATAGTTCTTCTCATGAATCTTCAACTACCGCAAAGCATAGCAATGACCTTGCCATCCTGCATTAACACCGCACCAAGCACAATACGAGATGCGTCACAATAGACTGTATAAGGCCCTGAACCTATGGGCAAAACCAACACCGGTGCCGTAGTTAGAGCTAACTTGAGCTTCTGAAAGCTCACCTCACACTCATCCGACCACCTGAACAGGGCACCCTTCTGGGTCAACCTGGTTATTAGGGTTGCGATAGATGAAAACCCCTCTACGAACCGGTGATAGTAGCCTGCCTATTCCAAGAAACTCCGAATATCTGTAGCTGATGATGGTCTAGGCCAGTTCTTGACTGCCTCAATCTTCTTTGGATCAACCTGAATACCCTCTGTTGATACAACATGACCCAGGAATGCAACTGAACTCAACCAGAACTCACACTTCAAGAACTTAGCATATAACTAACTATCCATTAAAGTCTGAAGAACCACTATGAGATGTTGCTCGTGCTCCTCCCGACTGCAGGAATATATCAAAATATCATCAATGAAGACTATCACGAATGAATCCAAATAAGGCCTGAACACTCAGTTCATCAAATCCATAAAAGCTGTTGGGGCATTTGTCAACCCGAATGACATCACCAAGAACTCATAATGCCTGTACCGAGTGCGGAAAGCTGTCTTAGGGACATCAAATGCCCTAATCCTCAACTGATGGTAGCCAAATCTGAATTCAATCTTCGAAAATACCTTGGCACCCTGAAGCTGATCAAACAGATCATCAATCCTCAGCAATGGATACTTATTCTTCATTGTAACCTTGTTCAACTACTGGTAATCAATACACATTCTCATTGATCTGTCCTTCTTCTTAACAAACAACACTAGCACACCCCAAGGCGAAACACTCGGCCTAATGAAACCCTTCTCAAGCAAGTCTTGCAACTGCTCCTTCAATTCTTTCAACTCAGGCAGGGCCATACGATACGGCGGGATAGAAATGGGCTGAGTGCTCGGAGCCAAATCAATGCAAAAGTCAATATCCCTGTCGGGCGGCATACCCGACATGTCTGAAGGGAATACCTTAGGAAACTCACGAACAACAGGCACAAAATCAATAGAAGGAACCTCAACACTAGAATCACGAATATATGCCAAATAGGCCAAATACCCTTTCTCAACCATGCACCGAGCCTTCACATAAGAGATAACACTACGGGTAGAATGACCAGGAGTCCTTCTCCACTCTAAACAACGCAAACCCGGTAAAGCTAAGGTCACAATTTGGCATGACAGTCCAAGATAGCGTGGTAAGGTGATAACCAATTCATTCCCAATATAACATTGAAATCAACTATATCTAGAAGAAACAAATCTACACGAGTCTCAAGACCCCCAATCACAACTATACATGAACGATGGACTCGATCAATCACAATAGAATCACTCACCGGCGTAGACACATAAATAGGATCACTCAAAGAATCACTAGGCATGACCAGATATGGTGCAAAATAAGAGGACATATACGAGTGCGTAGACCCTGGATCAAATAACACTGAAGCATCTCTATCACAAACCAAAACCCTACCTGTAATAACTGCATCGGAAGCCTCAACTTCGGGCCTAGCTGGAAGAGCATAATATCGGGGCTGGGCCCCACCACCTTGAACTACATCTCTGGGATGGCCTACTGTTGGCTGGCCTCTACCTCCAGCGGTCTGAGCTCCACCTCTAGCACCTCTACCTCCACCTCTATCACCTCTACCCCCACCTCTGGCTGGTTGGGCAGCCTGTGGAACACCTGGTGCCTGAACCATAGCATGGGAACCCTGATGCGGAGAATTGCTCGAAGCTCGAGGGAAATACCTAGCAATGTGCCTCGTGTCGCCACAAGTAAAACAAGCCCTTGGCTGCTGGGGCGATGACCCTGGAAACTCTGAAGCGACGGTGCACCAATAGGAGCTGGTGGTGCATTGTAGGACTGCTGATCAGAATACTGCATTTGAGAACTACGACCACCTAAAGCACCATGAGAATCCTGAAGTGTTGACTGCAAAGGCCTGGGAGGATGGCCCCTACCATATGAATCCCTACCTCCATACTAGGTACCACTGAATCTACCTGAATGACGAGGCCTCTTGTCCGACCCATGACCACCTCCCTATGAAAGAACCATCTCAACTCTCCGGGCCACATTAGTCGCTTCTTGGAAAGATATCTCACTCCTAGTCTCCCTAGCCATTTGAAGACGAATCGGTCGAATAATACCATCAATAAACCTCATCACCCTCTGTCTCTCAATGGGAAGTATGAAAATAGCATGACGATCCAAGTCGATGAATCTGGTCTCATACTGGGTAACAGTCATAGAACCTTGCTGGAAACGCTCAAACTGCCTCTGATAGGCCTCTCTCTAGGTGATGGGGAGAAACTTCTCTAGAAATAGCTGAGTAAACTGCTCCCAAGTCAAAACTGGCAATCCGGCTGGTCTAGCTAAATAGAAATCCCTCCACCAAGTCTTGGTGGATCAAGACAAGCGAAAAGTAGCAAAATCGACCCTGTTGGTCTCAACTATCCCCATGTTCCTGAGAACCTCATGACAGATGTCTAGATAATCTTGGGGATCCTCAGTAGATGCACCGCTAAAAGTAGTAGTGAAGAGCTTGGTGAACCTATCCAACCTCCAAAAGCATCGGCAGACATAACTACTCCATCACCGATCTGAGCTACCACACCCGGTTGAACTGCTCCAACTGGCTGAAGCGTTGGAGTCTGAATCAGGGAACTACTTGCTTCGGAGTACGAGTAGTAGGAGTCTGGGATCCTCCTCCGGCCTGAGAGACGGATGGTGCTACAGGAAGCAAACTTGCCCACTCTCCATAAGGACCACTAGTCAGACCAGAGCATCCTAAAGAACTGGGGTAGTAATAAACCCCTCTGGGACCTAAGTTGGGCCCATCGGAACTGCTGCGGCCGGAACCTCATCATCAAAATCAACCTGAGGCTTCGCCGCTTGTGCTGCTACTCGGGACTGAGCTCTGCCCCTACCTCGGCCTCTATCACGGCCTTGGCCTCGCCCTCTACCCCTCATGGAAACTGCTACTGGGGGCTCGGGCTGCTGGTCAGTGGATGAGGAAGCATGTGTTCTTGCCATCTGCGAAAGAACAGAGTAGAAATTCAATTAGCATTGAGGAACCAAACCGCATGATAAGAAAGAATAAATGTGAAGTTCTTCCTAACTCTATAGCCTCTGGGGGATAAATATAGACGTCTCCATACCGATCCCTCACACTCTACTAAGCTTGTCGGTGAACTGTGAGACCCATGTAACCTAGAGCTCTGATACCAACTTGTCACGACCAGGATTTCCCACCCTCGGGAGTCGTGATGACGCCTACTAAGGTGAGCTAGGCAAGCTAAACCTTTAATCTAATTACTTCATTTACCAATTACTTCTTTTTAACTAATATAAGACGATAACATGGTAACAACGAAAATTCAAATTTAAGCGGAAGACAACAATAAGATTTAGGAAAAATGCATCTACTACAAATACTAAAGCCTTAACCACCCAAAACCTGGTGTCATGGTGTCACAAACTGTCTAAGAGATTACTACATACAAAGTCTAAAAAAAATGACAATACACTATTTCTGAATAAAAAGGAAAATGAAATAGGAAATAGGAATAGAGGAGATTCCAAGGCTTGCGGACGCCTGCAGGTCTACCTTGGATCTCCACGTGGACTGAAGGTAGCCTCCACACTACGGTCCAAAAGCTGCTCCAGGATCTACACATAGTGCAGAGTGTAGTATCAGCACAACCAACCCTATGTGCTGGTAAGTGTCTAGCCTAACCTCGGCGAAGTAGTGACGAGGCTAGGACCAGACTACCAAAATAAACATGTGCAGTTATATAATATGCAGTGGAAAGTAAAGCAGAATAAAAAATAAAGATGGGAAGGGGAAACATACTTCTGGGAAAACAAGTAAAATAGAATATCAAGAGAACTATAAAGGAATCAAAATCCAACCACTAACAAGAATAAGGAAAACAAAGGCAGATTTCACTTTCTTTTCACATCTTGTTGCAGGCGTGCAACCCGATCCCATTTCCTGTATCTCGTGGCAGGCGTGCCACCCACTCTTATTTCATTTATCTCGTGGCAGGCTTGCTACCCGCTCCCATTTCATTTATCTTATGGTAGGCGTACCACCCGCTCCCATTTCATTTATCTTGTTGTAGACGTACCACCCGCACCCATTTAATTATATCTTGTGGTAGGCGTACCACCCGCTCCCATTTCCTTATATCTTGTGGTAGGTGTACCACCCGCTCCCATTTCATTATATCTTATGGTAGGCGTACCACCCGCTCCCATTTACAAGCCAACAATAATCACAAGGAATCCCAGCAAGGGAATAAGAACAATATAACAACATCCCGGCAAGGGAACAATACTATCAAAACAAACATCCCGGTAAGGGATCATTAATATCATACAAACATCCCAGTAAGGGAACAATACTATCAAAACAAACATCCCGGCAAGGGATCATTAATATCAAACAAACATCCCGGCAAGGGAACAATGGTGATAATAACATATGAAGTGCAATAACCACAACAGAGTCATAACAATTACAATACAAGACTCACGGGAAGGCTTGACACCAATGTATAGATACTCGTCACCATGCCTATACATCGCACTCCACAATTAACATGTAGCAAATAAGACACAACTCATAATCCCTCAAGCTAAGGTTAGACCAAACACTTACCTCAATGCCATGAACACATTTCACGATTCAACTATAGCTTTACCCCTTGATTCCACCACCAATTCGCTCATATCTAGTCATATGTTACTTAATTACATCAATAAACGCTAAATGAATAAATTTCAATGCATAAAAATGAGTTTTCCAAAGTTTTGCCCAAAAAGTCAAAAATCGCCCCCGGGCCCACATGGTCAAAACTTGAGGTTCAAACCAAAACCCGATTAACCATTCCCTCATAAACCTAAATATATAATTTGTTTTGAAATCGGACCTCAAATCGAGGTCCAAATCCCCAATTTTTTGAAAAACCTAGGTTCTGCCCAAAACATCCAATTTCCTCCATGAAATAATTGATTTTGAGTTAAAATCATGTGGAAAGATGTTAATGATTGAAGAAAACGAGTTAGAAATCACTTACCAATGTTTTGGAGAAGAAAGGTTATTTGAAAAATCGCCTCTTATGTTCTTGGGTTTTGAAAAATGAAAAATAATTGAAAATCCCGTCTAAATATACTACTCTCAGATGCCCTGTGTGGACCGCACAAAATCAACTGCGGCCGCACATCCACCAGTGAACGTGTGCGAACCGCAAAAAATCAACTGTGGCCGCACAACCACCAGTGAACCTGTGCGGACCGCACAAGATCCACTGCGGCCGCACAGCCACCAGTATGGACAGCACAAAACCAGTGCGGACCGCACTAGCAGGTTTAGAGAGCTGCACTTCTCTAAACCTCCAATAGCCATGTTTTTAGCCAAAGACACCTCGGAACCTACCCGAAACTCACCCGAGCCATCGGGACTCCAAACCAAATGTGCATATTAACTAAAAACATCATATGGACCTACTCATGCGATCACATCACCAAAATAATATGTAAAATCATGAATTAAACCTCAAAGCTCAGCATTTTCATTAAGAACTCTCAAAGTTCATAACTCTTCAACCGGAAGTCCAACTCACGTCAAATAAACTCCGTTTTTTTACCAAACTTCACAATTATCTTTAAAATACTATAACAAGTTTGTACCGGGCTCCGGAACCAAAATACGGGTCCGATAACAGTGGCTTCAAATATTAATCTTTTCTTTATTTATTAGATAATTCTGTAAAATAATTTCTTTCAAAAATTAATTATCTAAGGCTTGGAAACTCAAAATTAATTTCCGGGCATACGCCCAAGTCCCATATTTTACTACAGACCTCCGGGATCATCGGAACACGAATCCGGGTCTATTTGCTCAAAATGTTGACCAAAATGTACCATCATCAAATTTTAACTCTAGAATTTCTATTTCTCTTATTTTCACATAAAAGGCTTTGCGAATATAGGTCCGGACCATGCACGCAAATCAAGGTGGGGTAAAAGGGAGGTTTTTAGGCCTCTAAACACTAATTCACTCGCAACACAAGTGACGAATTTTTGGGTCATCACAATTCACTAGTCGCTTTTTGCCAACATAGGGCTCCAATCCCTAGTTGAGATTTTGGACATAGGGCCTCCATTCCCTAGTTGTCTTTTTCCAACATAGAGCTCCAATCCCTAGTTGAGATTATTTTTGGACATAGGGTCTCCATCCCCTAGTCGTCTTTTGCCAACATAGGGCTCCAATCCCTAGTTGAGATTTTTAGACATAGGGCCTCCATTCCCTAGTCGCCTTTTGCCAACAAGGGCTCCAATCCCTAGTTAAGATTTTTAGACATAGGGTCTCCATTACCTAGTAGCCTTTTGCCAACATAGGGCTCCAATCCCTAGTTAAGATTTGTAGACATAGGGTCTCCATCCCCTTGTCATCTTTTGCCAACATAGGGCTCCAATCCCTAGTTGAGATTTTAGATATAGGTCTACATTCCTTAATCTCTTCCTCCTAAAGACACCCAATTATTTCCTCATATTTTTCAAATATATATATATATATATATATATATATATATATATATATATATAATAGTTTAGATTTTAGTTACAAATAACTCACAAAATATTCTTAGTGAAAACTGGGGCAGAAAAATTTTGTTCGGTTATTTGTTTTGGTGTCTGAGCAGGTTTGACCTCGAGGCACAGGGTTTGAGATGACCAAAAGAATGAGTTTCAATCCAAAATAAGAAAATAAGAAAAAGAGCAAAAAGAAATGAACTCAAAATGCTGAAGCGGAGAAAGACGCAGACTACCCGAGATACGATTGAAGTCACAAGCTTCGCATGTCCCGCCTTGATCCAAAGCTGAGGAGTGAACCATTGGTTACAGCTAATGAGCATCAAGATTCAGATTAGAATCTGCAACAAGAATCAGCCAAGATTCAAGATCAGGCTTCAGAAGATTTATAGATAGGAATCTTGTAACTCATAGTTGATAGGCTTAGCTAGTTTAGCTTTTTACTTTTTATTTTTGTGTAATAAGGAGTTCATCAAGCAGTAGCAACAACAGCAACAGTGAAATTACAGCTCCTCGGTAGTCCCAGCTACCAAAACTTCCAGAACTACACTGACTTGATTCCTTTATAGCCAAGGATACGTAGGCAACCTTGGAAGCAGAGTTTGGTCAGGCTCTTTTCAAAAATGCTTCTCATGGAGTTTCAAACGGGCAAAAATCCATCATAATTGCTCATTTTATCTTTGTCCGAAAACTCTTCATGTCTCCGAGCAAAGAGGAGCAGCTGTGAGTACGTGATTTTTTCCCCACATGAATTACTCCTACAGAATCCCAAAGAATTAGATTTTTCTTTTATTTGTTTGCCATTTTAGGAATTATTGTAGAATTTTCTTAATTATTTGCAATTTTCTATGCGTGTTTTAATCATGAAGAAATACCAAAAAATATCACGCATTGCATTTAGGATTTATTTTTACATTTTTAGAATTAACCAGTAATTATTTGTTTTATAGAAATTCGAAAATCACAAAAAAAAAAAAGCTCATTTTTACATTTTTGTCTTTTAATTTTTAGCTTATTGATTTTTTCTCTTTTAATTTAGAATTAAGTATCGTTTATAATTTTTATAATTATCTAATTAGTTTAATTTCACACTTTTAGATAATTTAGAATTTTTAATTTGTAGGATTTTAATTAAAAGAAAAGGAAAAATTAGAAAATAAAAGAAAGAATTGGGAAAAAGGTTTGTCTTGTGAAATTGGGCCAATTCTCACCCAGCCCAGATCTGATCCAAAACTTCCCTTGACCCAAGCCCAAACTAACCTACCTGGCCCACTTACCCGACCCGGATCCCCTCATTAAAACTTAATAACCTAGACAAAAGCTGGAGCAGAACAGATCTTATGGAGAGACCCCTGTGAACAGCGCCCTTAGGTCATCTTCTTCAGCTTCATTTCTTTAAGAACCAACAGCCATGGCTTCACCCTCCTCACCACCAACTCCTTCAGCACACACCACTTAACTCCCCTTCTTCATCCATCACTTCCTCATAGCCACCAAATCGCCGGAAATCCAGCATTCATCAGCTCCCCCTTTCTCTTCGATTTTTGTTAATCTTATCTCTAACCTTGGGAAAAATGGAAACAAAGACCTGACAAACTTGGAGACCAAAAACAATAGAAAAAACCGAATTTTAAAGAAGATCTGAATGGGAGTTTGGTCGCTAAAATGTTAAAATTCGACTTCCTCTTTTCTATGGGCTCGTATGAAGCTGTGAATGGAATGCCTGTTGCCGAACTTGTTGTTCCCGATTTGTAAAGTTCTATTCATCTTCATTGCTATCTTTACTTGGGTTACTGGGGTTAGTTGGGATTGTATTACTGCCGCTAAGGTACTGTCTCTCATTCTCATTCTTGTAATTCTCCTTTTGATTCAATGAAAATACGCTTACAATGATGAGGCAGCGTATAATTATATATTTCCTTGTTACATTCAGCAGTCTTTGAGTCGTTAGTTCCTTTATTATATATTTGTTTGTTGGAATTTGTTGCTACTCTTGATATTGTACGAATTGTTCGACTTGATTTTGATTCTGGAGTCATGATTGTAATGTGAAACAAAAAGGTGTTTTTCTTTAGGGAATGACTGGTGGTTTAATCTGAATAGTATATGGTCTAGTTGAATTATGCAACACTGGAATGTAAATGTCTTATGCCATTCGATGTTAAAGATTCATTCGAAGCATAATACGGGAATGTTCACGTTCTTAAGGAGTGTTTAGGTATATTTTTTAAGCATTTGATGTGAAAAACTTCAAGCAATTGGCAATTGTAGTTCTTTATAAGGCATTCGAAAGAAAACACATGCTCGTAAAATTGTAGTTCTTTAAAGTATAATTTGATATTTTAAAATTTAAATTGGATGCATATCAACATAATTTATGTATAAGATGAGATAGGTGCATTGAGTTGGCATGATTTAGAAGTAGGTTGTGACATTTACTAACTGGTATGGGAAAGATAAATTGAACATTAGTTCTGTTGGTATGTGTCCATAACATTTTATTTATTCCACTTGTGTTTCCATAAGCAAATTGAGGCTATAAATGTAGAAATGAATTTAATTGCCTGCTAAGAACTTCAGTTTCCATGCCGTCACAATTGAGAGTAATGGCCAGCCATTTGAGTGTTCGTATGACTCCAAATGCGTGAATTTAATCACGCAAGTCACCTTTTTTTTTGGAACTTTTCTTGGTGACTTCTATATCTCATGACTTTGCAATAATCTCAAAATTAGTTTTAGGAGAATCATGAACATTCGTAGCTTGTTTTAGGCGCGATTTAGACTGTTATTGTGATTACGTATACATTCGTGTAACATAATTATGAATTTCGTTCTAAAAATAAATCGAGCTATGCGTTCGTGCAACTTCGACCAAAACTTTCTTAATATTTAATAAAGCGTGATTAATTATTAAAATAAAAACGCAACTCCCTTTTGTTAAAATAGGTGAGGTGTGCCATGCCAAACAAAATTTACAATTCATGGCCCTCGTAAGATTAGATTAAGAACTAACACTTATAGAAAAGGTTTGAGGTGTGCCATAAATAAATTAGATCATCCATGGCCCCTCACAAATGTTGATTTTAAAAATTGAATAATCGTAGTTTACTTTAGGATCGATTTAGACTAGAATTGTGATTATGTATACGTTCGCATAACATAATTGCGAATTTAATTCTAAAAGTAACTCGAGGGATGTGTTCGTGCAACTTCAACCAAACTTTTTCTTAATTGTGGACACGTTCGCGTTGCATGATTTTTGACGCGCCAAAGGAAAAGAGTATATGTACGCATAACTCAATTCTTTAATTACGATTAATTCAAGTGATTTAAAAGCGGTAAAAAGTTAATTGCACATAGGTCTTAAAAATGAGTAGTTAAACAATTAAGCCAAGTATAAATTGCTAAGCAACCGTGCTAGAACCACAGAACCCGTGAATGCCTAACACCTTTTTCCGAGTTAACAGAATTCCTTATCTAGAATTTCTGGTTCGCAGACTTCAAAAGGAAAGTCGAAATTTCCTCGATTTGGGATTTAAAATAAACCAGTGACTTGGGACACCAACTAAAATATTCCAACTGGTGACTCTAAGAATTAAATAAATAATCTCATTTCGAATAATGTCACTTAAATTGGAAAACCTCTCTTATACCCCCTCGGGGCGGGTAAAAGGAGGTGTGACAATAGCGATCATAAATTACGTTTACTATGGTTCCACTAGTCAATTGACACCAATCGTTATATTTTGGGATATAATTAGCAATTTAATTATGAAATATAAATAATAAGTAGATGATACTATTTAATTACATTGTTGTGCTTTATATATAGTTATATTGAACGTCTCTATATATATAACAAGTAGATATTGATAGCGATCATAAATTACGTTTACTATGGTTCCACTAGTCAATTGACACCAATCGTTATATTTTGGGATATAATTAGCAATTTAATTATGAAATATAAATAATAAGTAGATATTGATGCTAGTTAATTATATTGTTGCGCTTTATATATAGTTCTCTCTCTCTATATATATATATATATATATATATATATGTGTGTGTGTGTGTGTGTGTGTGTATAGTAGCCAACATATAATTTCATTCATTAAGGTCATACGTATATTGATAGCGACCATGTAATTACGTTTAATATGGTTCCACTAGTCAATTGACACCAATCGTTATATTTTGGGTTATAATTAGAAATTTAATTATGAAATATAAATAATAAGTAGTTATTGATGCTAGTTAACTACATTGTTGCGTTGTACGACCCTAAACCCGAACCCGGTCGTGATGGCGCCGCTCAAGAAGATAAGGCCAGCCGACACTTTTCCATTTCTGTTTTTAAGCAATTAAACAATAAGAACTAAGTCTAAAACGTAATAAATAATCCAAAAGTAAGCAGTGAACATTACAGTTTGCAAAAATAAAACCCAACTCAACCTGATATCGGGGTGTCACTAGTCATGAGAATCTATCAATTTTAGTACAACTCTGGGAAGTCTACAAAAAAACTATT
The DNA here is from genome assembly GCF_000715075.1 of Nicotiana tabacum. NCBI lineage: Eukaryota > Viridiplantae > Streptophyta > Magnoliopsida > Solanales > Solanaceae > Nicotiana > Nicotiana tabacum. The sequence goes on along the minus strand of NC_134089.1, from coordinate 54,654,645 downwards.
ACAAAGTCACTAATGAGGGAAAAGAAATGAGATAACGGGGGAGAAATACGGCACTGCGGACGCCAAGAAGCTACCTCGTGAACTCCGAAATTCACCGGGAGCTCTCAACCCTCGCTAGCAGGGTCAGCAACGCCTAAATCTGCCCACGGGGTGCAGGAAGTAAAGTGAGTACTCCAACTCAGTGAGTAATAATCATAAACAAAAACTGAAAGAAAGAAATCACATAAGGCGCATTATAGGCTATACAGAAGCAGTAAAAGCCAGTAAAAACAATGAAGCAATGATAATGTGTAAAGTCATTTTAGTTCAGTTCAAACTTCATGAAATGCCTTTTTAACAATTAAGCAGGTAAGTGCCAGACAAATAAGACAGATAAGCACATAAAGGATTACCCCTTAGGCACAATATCAACAATACTAGCCCCTCGGGCTATATCTCACATCACAATGGGTACCCGCGCTCACTGGGGCGTGCAGACTCCTGGAGGGGCCCCTTACGGCCCAAGCGCAATATCAAGCCATCTCATGGCATCATCACTAGGCCCTTGGCCTCATATCAATAAGCCATCTAGTGGCGTATAAATCTTAGGCCCTCAGCCTCATAATTATAATCGGTGTTTCCTGACAACATAGGCCCTCGGCCTTATCAGTAAGAATCTCATAGTCACTCGGGCAACAGTAAAACGTAGTGCTCAGCACAAAATATCATTTAAAATATCATTTAAGTGTTAAAGCAGAGTAAACATGGCTGAGTTATGAAAACATTAAAATAGAGAAAGACTGAGTTCAAGTATAAAGTCAAACAGTGAGGAAATATTAATAAAAAGTCCCCTAAGGGTTCAAATAGTTAGCACGATGCCCAAATATGGCATTCAGCCCAAAATATGATGATAGCAAATAGTTTTCAATCAAATACGCGGTAAAGTAGTCATTCGGGACGGACTAAGTCACAATCCCCAACAGTGCACAATCCCACGCTCATCATCTAGCATGTGTGTCACCTCAATATAGCACAACGATGTGCAATTCGGGGTTTCATACCCTCAAAACATCATTTACAATCATTACTCACCTCAATCTGGTCCAAACTCTAGCCTGCGACGCCTTTGCCCCTCGAATCGACCTCCACTCGCGTCAAATCTATCCAAAATAAGAATCACGACGTCAAAATATGCTAATAGAACGAAGCCCAAGCGAAAATAATCAATTTACCACTTAAATCCCGAAATTACCTGTGATGACCCGGCCAGTCGTCTCATGAGTTACCGCTCCGTTTTCCCTATTTTTGCTTCTTATTGCTTTGTCTATCGGTTCTATATGTGATCGGGTTGGTTGGCTCGGGTTCGGAAAGGATTTGGTAAGGTTTGAGACACTTAGTCTCTTTTGAGGAAGCTTAAGTTGGAAAAGTAAACTGGATGTTGACTTATGTGTTAGAGGGCTCAGATGTGAGTTCTGATGGTTCGGATAGCTTCGGGAGGTGGTTTGGGACTTAGGAGCATGATTGGAATGAGTTTTGGAGGTTCGGGGTAGATTTAGGCTTGAATTGGCGAAGTTGATATTTTGGCAATTTCTGGTTGGTAGGTGAGATTTTGATATAGGGGTCGGAATGGAATTCCGAGAGTTGTAGTAGTTCCGTTGTGTCATTTGGGATGTGTGTGAGAAGTTTTAGGTCATTCGGACATTGTTTGGTTGGATTTTTTATCAAAAGCGAAATTTGGAAGATTTTTGGAAACTTAGGGTTGAATCCGATGTGTTTTGGTTGATTTGATATTTTTTGAGGTGTTTTAAGGATTGGTACAAGTTTGAATAAGGTTATGGGATATGTTTGTGCTTTTGGTTGAGGTCCCGGGGGCCTCAGGGTGATTTCGGATGGTTGGCGGATGAGTTTGAGATTTTGTGAAGTTGCAGATTTTTCTGCTTCTGGTATTTCTGCACCTGCGGATCAAGGACCGCAAGTGCGATGCCGCATATGCAGGAAAATGGTCGCAGAAGTAGAAGCTGGGAGGTTGGCAAGAACCGCAACCTGTGATGGCGCCGATGCGGATATTCATCGCAGATGAGGAGTGTGCAGTTTAAGTGATTTCCGCAGAAACGGCTCAAGGACCACAAATGTGGTACCGCACAGAATCGGGTATATGGTCGCAGATGTGAAAATGCCTGGGTCAGAAGGTATAAATTGTGTCCTTCGCGATTTTGAGCTATTTTCACCATTTTTGAGTCGGCTTTGGAGCTCTTTGGACGATTTAGAAGAGCGATTTCAAGGGAACTTCATTGAGGTAAGGATTTTGGACATAAAACACGTTCCTATGGTATTATTTCACGGATTAGAGCTATAATAAATGGAATTAAGGGTTAAAATTGGGGGAAACTAGGGCTTGGTATTTGAGACCTAGACTTGGGGGTTTGAGGGACCTATTGTGGTCGAATTTTGGTACTTTTGATATTTATGAACTCGTGGGGAGATAAGGAACCTATTGATATGATTTTTATCGAATTTCGAGATGTGGGCCCTGGGGTTGGGTTTTGGTAATTTCAGGATTTGTGTCATATATTGATTATTGTCGCTTGGGCTTCGTTCCCTTAGCATATTTTCACGCCGTGATTCTGATTTTGGATAGATTCGACGCGAGTGGAGGACGATTCAAGGGGCAAAGGCGTCACGGGCTAGAGATTTGACCGGATTAAGGTGATTAATGAATACAAATGATGTTCTGAGGGTATGAAACCCCGGAATTGCACATCATTGTGCTATATTGTGGTGACGCACACGCTTGATGACGAGCGTGGGGTCGTGCACTATTGGAGATTGTGACTTAGTCCATCCCGAATGACTATTTTACTGCGTATTTGACTAAAATCTATTTGCTATCATCATTATTTGGGCTGAATACCATATTTGGGCTTCGTGCCAACTATTTGAACATTTCGAGGACTTTTATTGATATTTCCTCCCTGTTTTGACTTTATACTTGAACTCAGTCATGTTATATTTCATTGTTTTTGTACTTAGCCATGTTTATTCTATTTTAACACTTAAATGATCTATTAAATGATATTTTGGGCTGAGAATCATGTTTTACTATTGCCCGAGTGGCTTGTGAGGATTTTGACTAAGTAAGGCCGAGGGCCTATGTTGTGAGGAAATATTTGATATTGATTATGAGACCGAGGGCCTAGTGATGGCGCCATGAGATGGCTTGATATTGCGCTTAGGCTGTAAGGGGCTCCTCCAGGAGTCTACACACCCCGAGTGAGTGCAGGTACCCATTGTCATGTGAGATATAGCCCGAGAGGCTGGTATTGTTCTGTGATATTGCCCGAGGGGCGAATTTGTTGATATTGTGCCCTATCACACCTCCTTTTTACCTATACCCCCGGAAGGGTATAGTATAAGGGAGTTTTTCCAATTAAAGGACAATCGAAACGGGATTATTGCAATTAAAGATTCAGAGTCGCCACTTGGGATAATTTATGGTGTCCCAAGTCACCGGTTCAAATCCTGAGTCGAGGAAAAAGTTGACTCTGTATTATAGTCCGCGAACTAGAAATCCGAGTAAGGAATTCTGTTAACCTGGGAGAAGGTGTTAGGCATTCTTGAGTTCCGTGGTTCTAGCACGGTCGCTCAACTGTTATATTCAGCTTAATTATCTGATTTTAAACAATTATGAACCTATGTGTAAATTTTAACTCTTAACCGCTTTTTTCCATTTTTGAAGTAGATTGAACTTTGTCTAAAACATGTCTTTGGATCGCGCCACATGAAATTCACCCGCAATCCGGATTCAACGTTTTGGGATTTGATTTGGGTCACATGAAATGCACACCCGAGTTTAGGAAGGTAAAATTATTAAACTAACGCGCCTAAAGCAATTTCGCATTGCAACTTTGCGAGGGCCATTGACAATTCGCTAAGTGGCACGCCTCGGATTCTAAAGATTAAAACAAATTTAATTAAGCGGGGGTCGTGCGATTTGTCATTTTGTTTGGAATGACGCACCTCGAATCTAATTAAAAGAGCGTGACTAGTTAATTAATAGATGTGGAAGATTTCTACTTATGTTATGCCAAAGCTTAAGCTAAAATTTGATAATCAATAAGCTAGCAACTGACAACCCATGTTTGATTGGGGAAAATCCCAGGATGGTCATATGCCAAAGGCTGGTTGTCTGCTACATGCAGGCCGGCATGAGAAACAACTGGGCTCAACATGAAGCCCAGCTTGGCAATCAGATCGCTGAAAGGAAAAATAATCATAATTGGGCCAATAAAGGCAGCCCAATACACAATTCAAGACTAAAGTTTGAAGCAAATTATCATTCAAGAAAATCTGGAGTTGAATAAATACTGATAATCCTTGAATCAAATGCAAAGCACATTTCAATGCTACATAGGTTCTAAAGTGATACAATCCCAATTGCAACAACAGACCTTTAACAAATTATTCACCAATTAACAACAAAACTCAAAGGCCCCCAACTAGTATTAAATTCTGATTCAAATATAGCACATTTAAACAGACCACACGACATCGACACTTGCCCAAGAAAACTAAATATGAAGAGTTAAACCAAATCTGAAAATTTCAAGTAAAAAATCAGACTCAAATCCCATTCGAAAGTTTTTTAAGATTCAAGGTTTATATGAGCAAAATGACAACTCTAAAACCCCTGTACTGTATTTCAAGCGATATAGGAGTAACTCTAAAATAATCAGTGGGAAATAAGCCTAAATAAAGCTTGCTAGACCAACAACATAAAGAATCTGAACTTAGAATTTACCAAAGCTATGAAACACACATCCAAATCAGCCAACCTTAGCTAGTTAAACTAGGAATCATAGTCCTTAATTAATACATATTCTACCAAGTCCAAAACACTCCTGAGTTAGCTGTATTCACACAAGGTCTAGATCCAGCACTTAAAACCAAATGTATATCAAGAAATGGAGTATTCACACTAAGCTAGACTAAAACATGAATAAGTATATGGCAAAATCAAACAGTAACCAACAACAGGGACTAATGCTTTTCATTCAACTTCAGCTCGGTTTACAAATCTTTATATGAAACTCAAACGGGCTTCATTTCCAACCATGGTTTCAGAAGAGTACCTGGTGCAGTTAGAGCAAAGAAAAGAGAAAGAAATCAGTAGAGCATCAGCAAGAAGTCAGCAGCAGAAATCAGCTCAAACCAAGCTTGAATGCCCAAGTTTAAAACTCAGAACAACCCCAGGAGCTTTAAAAGAACCTCATACGCTCACCACAGGAATGCTTAAACCATTTTCAACTCAAATAAACCAGAGATTTGATTCAGAACTGGAAAAAAACTTCAAAATCACCAAATGAATTTCAATGGAACAGTAGTTTTTATCTCTCTTTTAGCTGTTTCTCTTTTTTTTTGTATTTTTTAGCCCTTCCAAGTCTTCCTTGAGCTCTAAGTAATAATGCCTTTATAGGCAAACTACTAGGGCAACCTTAAAGAATTCAAAAATTGCCCTTAAACCTTCTGAAGTTTTCATTTTAGCATTGCAATCCCTGGTGTAAACCTCAGAATTCCAAAATAGCCCCCACCCCAGCTTCCTAGAAGCTTCCTCAATCAATTTTCAAAGATTCCTAAACCAGAATTCCTAAATTACCCTCAAACCCCTGAAAATTACCCTCCAGGACCTCAAATGGGTCATGGGTCAAATGACCCAATGGTTAAACCAGACCTGGGCTCAAAAAATCAATTCGAATTCTTTGGAATGGTTTTTGAAATGAATTCAGAGCCCAAACAAAATGAACCAAGATTGAGAAAATTGTGGCAAGCAGTAGGAGAACGACTAAACAATTTTCACAAAACTTAAAACCTAAGCTAAGGGACTAAATTATCATATAATCCTAATTAAGCTAACAGGGCTAAACAAACAAAGTGAAATCAAAAATTAATCGTGCTGTCAACAAAAGAACTAGACAAACCAAACAAAAAAATCACAGAACCAAACTTGGAACGGAAAAAGTGAAAAGGAACAAAACAGACAGTACTCAATCTCAGCCAAAAACTCGTTCAATTTTAGTTTAATTAATCGGAGGGAGAGAGAAGAAGAAAAGAGGAGAGAAAGCTGAAAGAATCACAAGAGTAAACGAAAGGAAAGAAAGAAACTCACCAACTTGGGCTCGAACTTTCGACTGACTTTCCGATTTAAACCCCCGAATAACTTCAACTACTTTTTCTTTGTCGAATAACGTTATTCCGTGGTAGAACTGGCCTGGAACACTCATAAAAACTGGGGAAACACCATTGCATGTGCAGATTTGGCTTTGACTTCTGGGGCTCGAACCTTAGATTTAAGATTTGAGAAACTCTAGCATGATTCGAGGGGAACGGAGTGGGGATTTGATACAAGGGGGTCATGGTGGTTCTATGGTATCAATTTGGTGGTGAACAGAGGCGGCGCCGCCACCAGAGGAAATGTTGGTGGCGCTAGTATTTGTGACTTCACCCTCAGATTTGAGGGATTCTGAGTGTGTTCGAATGAAGTTGGTTGTGGATTGGGATTGTGGAGGGGAAGAGGAGTTTAGGGTGTGAATATGGTGGTCATCGGAGACTTGCGGCTCCGGGCTTAGGGTGATGGAGAACAGGGGCGGCATCTCTTAGGCTTTTTGAGGCAGGGGGGTTGTGAGAGACAATCAGGGCTGGGGGGGGGGTCGTTAGGATACTTATGTATTAGGCGACCCGTGCTTCAGTACCGTCCGATCAAGAAACCTCGACGGTCCTGATCTATTGCCACTGAAACGGGGTTGTTTGGGGTTGGGAAGTGGAGGAACGGGTTGGACACGGATATGGGCCGGTTTTGGGGCGGGTTATGAACTGGGTATGCTGGGTTTGCATTGGAAGATTTGGGCCTGGGGTCTAGTTTGAAAACTGGCCCAAATTTAATTCAAAACTCTTTTTCCTTTTCCTTTTTTCCTTTTTTTTCAAAATTTAATTAAAATCAAAATTAATTCCTATAACTAAAAAAAACTAATTAACCCTAAAATGATAATTAACACAATTAATTAAATTCAAATTAACAAAAGAAAACTACTCAAAATCAAAGCTAAAATTAAAAGCGCAAATTAAACTAATTTTTTGGTGATGTTTCCATTTTATGCAACAATTAATTTTCTAATTAATCCTAAAATGTAAAATTAAACTTAAATGCAAATGCAACATATTTTGGTATTTTTCACTAATTAAAATGCACAAAAAATGCAAACAATTAACAGAAAATGCCACGAAAATCCACAAAATTGCAAACACTGAAAGAAATTATTTTGTTTTGAATTTATGGGAGTAATTCATATATAGGGCAAAAATCACGTGCTCACAGCTGCCCCTCTTTACTCGGAAACACGAAGAGTTTTCGTGCAAAGATAAAGTGAGCGGATACGAGTGATTTTTGCCCGTTTGAATACTCCGTGGGAAGCATTTTTGAAAGATTTGACCGCACCCTGCTTCTGAGGTTGCCTACATATCCCTGGCTAAAAAGGAATCAGGTTAGTGTAGTTCAGGAAGTTTTGGTAGTTGGGACTACCATGAAGCAGTGATTTCACTGTTGCTGCTGCTTCTGCTACTGCTTACTGAACCCCCTTACTACACCATGTCAAAATAAAACAAGAAGCTAGACTAGACTATGATCTATGGATTACAAAAGTCCTATGTACATTTTCAAACTTGATCTTGCAGTTCTTGTTGCCTTGTTGTCCTCTGTTCTCTCGGTGGAATCTCTTTGTTGTTGCCTTGAATTTAATCTAAGATGTGTTCCCTTTTCTCTAGGTGGATGCCTGACTGTTGAACTTGAATGTATTCCCTGTTCTCCAGGTGGGCTCCTGATCGTTGAACTTGAATGCATTCCCATGCTATCTAGGCGGGCTCCTGAAAAATAGACAAAAACAAAGAAAATTTTTTGCCCCAGTTTGGGTATGTGGGCCCATGTGTAAGTGTAAAACGAATCACATTACCGAATATCAATAAGAATTTTGAAAACCAAAACTTGAATTGTACTCCCTTGTTCTCCAGGCGGGCTCCTGACTGCTAAACGTGAAAGTATTCCCTGCTTTCCAGGCGGGCTCCTGACTTCAACTTGAAATGTATTCCCTGCTCTCCAGGCAGGCTCCTGACTTCAACATAGATAAAACAAAGAATTTGAAAGCTAAAATTTAAATTGTACTCCCTTGTTCTCCAGGTGGGCTCCTAACTTCAAAATAAACAAAGCAAAGAATTTGAAAGCTAAAACTTGAATTGTGCTCCCTTGTTCTCCAGGCAGGCTCCTGACTGCTGTGCTTGAAAGTATTCCCTGCTCTCCAGGCGGGCTCCTGACTTCGACAAAAACAGATAAAACAAAGAAAATTTTCTACCCCAGTTTGGTAGCTAGGCACATGGGTGAGTGTTAAACTGAATCATTCTACCAACTGTTACTAAGGATTTGAAAACTAAGTCCTATTATCCAGGGAGGTCCTGACAACTGACAATTATGGATCTAAGCTGTATCTTCTAAAGGTATTACTTCCGCTATGTCCCGTTATCTAAGAGGGTTTTAAACTACATCCTATTATCCAGGGAGGTCCTGAAAAACTCATAATTGAATCCTATCTTAAACATGCAAACATTGAAACCAGCTTATATTCCTTTGGGATATATTTATGCTACTCATGATTGTTTTGAATTTTAACTAAGCCACATTTCCAGGAGGGTCCTCAAAGTTTACGGTCAAACTTGTTTTGATGCTTGCTCTTTCCCCTACGGAGAGTTTCTCCGAAACAAACGAATTCTTCTACCCCTGTTTCAATTAAAGAAAATTTGTTAGTTTAAAGTGGTGGCTAGCTGATGGCATTCTTGCTGAAGATCTTTCCACTGCATTGTTTTATTTTGACTGGCTTTCCCAAACTGGCCCCGAACTGCTTTGACTTTCTGACTGACTTTCAAACCCCATGACCTTTGACGAGATGAGTGTTCTATACCCATGTTGTTGTTTTACCTCTAACCTCTTTATCCGAACCTTTGCATCTCCCATGACATCACCAACCATTCCATCGATGAAATTTCCGGTGATTCCTTGTACCCCCCTTTGCATCATGTTATCCTTAGTATGCTCTGACCATGTCGTGCTTTGCAATTTTGGAAGTTGGTAGTGAGCTTTGAAATCTTTTTTCAATTGCTTCGAACAAGACTGACATTGAAACATCTTAGACAAATACCCAAAAGAAAATGAAATGCAATGACTTTGCGGGTTAAGGATAAGAAGAATCCAAAACCAGATGACTTCTACAGAGGGAAAAATAAAAAGAAACTTATCTGAGTGGAACATCTGGTACCAATGATCATGACATGCATTTTGGAATAATCGGCCCAATCTGTCCAACTAATCAACTTTCAGTTGTCGTACTTTGTTGCCCTGGAATTTCCATAACCTGATTTCTTCACCCCAAATCCTGACCTTGTTCATCCTGCGGTGCCTTGAAAGGTTTTCACCAGCAGACCTCTTTCATTCGTTCATCTCACAAATTACTTTCGCCTTACGGTGCCCGTGAGGGTCTTCACCAATAAGACTCTCTCATTCTTTGCTTTCTCTCAGCTCTCATCGCCTCATGGTGCCCGCGAGGGTTTTCACCAATAAGACTCTCTCATTTTTATTTCTCTCAACTCTCGTTGCCTTACGGTGCCTGTGAAGGTTTTCACCAATAAGACTCTCTCATTTTTATTTTTCCTGCTTGAACCAGAGTGTTGCCCTTGACATGAATTACCTTTACCTGCTCGACTTGGCATTTCTCAAAGACTAATTAGAAGGTCTTTCTTTGGACCGTAATGTGGGCTTTTGTACAGGGTTAGAAAGAAAGGGTATAAAAGGCTCAAAACAATTCAAATGGGTTAGAATTACAACTTTCGGAATCAGGTTTCTCGCAGCAACCACAACTTCTGCCCCAGTTTCCTGCATGGGGACTTTTGGATTTTGTTTTAATGGGACCGAACCGTGAGGCTGCCTACGTATCCTTAAAAGGAATCAGGTCGAACGTAGTTCATGTCATAGAAATTACTTCGTTGTTGTGATTTTCTCTACTCTCTTTATTTTCTTTCTCTTTTGCTTTTTTTTATTCTGTTGTTTTTCTTCTTCTCTTTTTCTTCTTTCTCTTTTTTTCTTTTCCTTTTTTCATTCTTTTCTTTCTCTTTTCCCTTTTATTTCTCTTTTTCTTTTCTTCCTTTTATTATCTTTCACGCTTGTGTTTCTGATATTCACTACTAATTCCGAAAGAGGGGTATGAAAGAAAATAAATAAGGCTCAAAAGGGGTGACAAGGGATAAAGTGTTTAGATAGCAGAATAAAATATCTTCGTCATTTCAATATTCAAACATGCCAAATATAAACAAGTACAATCAAACAAAGAGATCATACATAGTATCTCTTGACTGCATCGGAATTGATAACCATTTCCACACATTTCCCTTCTACATCTGTCAAATATAACGCGCCATTGGACAACACTCTAGTTACAACAAATGGCCCCTGCCAGTTTGTGGAGAACTTTCCTTTTGCTTCAGCCTGACGAGGTAAGATACATCTCAACACTAATTGACCCACTTCGAACTTTCGTGGACGTACCTTCTTTTTATATGCTCTCGCCATTCTTTGTTGGTACAATTGGCTGTGACATACTGCTGCCAATCTCTTTTCATCAATCAGACTTAATTGCTCCAAGCAGGTTTTGACCCATTCAACGTCATCAATTTCTGCCTCAGTGACAATCCGAAGGGATGGGATTTCAATTTCTACGGGTATTACTGCCTCCGTGCCATACACCAACAAATAAGGAGTGGCCCCTACTGAAGTACAGACAGTAGTGTGATAACCCAGCAATGCAAATGGCAGCTTTTCAAGCCACTGCCTAGAACCTTCCACCATTTTGCGAAGTATCTTCTTTATATTCTTGTTGGCTGTCTCGACTGCTCCATTCGCCTTGGGGCGATATAGGTGGAATTACGATGCGTGATCTTGAACTGCTGACATACCTCTTTCATCAAATGCCTATTGAGATTAGCCCCATTGTCTGTAATGATTACCTTCGGAATCCCAAATCGACAGATGATATTTGAATGCACAAAATCGACCACTGCTTTCTTGGTCATAGATTTGAAAGTTTTCGATTCAACCCACTTGGTGAAATAATCAATGGCTACCAGAATAAACCTGTGTCCGTTTGATGCTGCTGGCTCGATTGGCCCAATGACATCCATGCCCTAAGGAACAAAAAGCCATGGTGCAGACATTGTATGTAATTCATATGGTGGAGAATGAATCAAATCTCCATGCACTTGGCACTGATGAAATTTACGCACAAAACTGATGCAATCCTGCTCCATAGTGAGCCAGTAATAACCTGCTCGGAGAATCTTCTTTGCCAGAACGTACCCACTCATATGCGGTCCACAAACTCTAGAGTGCACTTTGGTCATTATGGTTGTAGCTTGACTAGCATCTATGCATCTCAGCAGCCCAAGATCTAGAGTTCTTTTGTACAAAACTCCCCCACTGAAGAAAAATTCGCTTGCCAAACGACGAATTGTTCTCTTCTGATCACTGGTAGCTTGTACTGGATATACCCTCATCCGGATGTATTCGTTGATATCGTGGAACCACAGTTCGCCATCGAGTTCTTCTTCTACCATGTTACAATAAGCATGCTGATCACGGACTTGAATATGCAACGGGTCTACATAAGCCTTATCTGGATGATGTAACATTGACGCCAGAGTAGCCAAAGCATTGGAAACTTCATTATGGATCCTTGGGATATGCCTGAATTCTATCAACTGAAACCATTGACAAAGATCATGCAAACATTGTCTATACGGTATGAGTTTCAAATCCCGTGTTTCCCATTCTCCCGGAATCTGGTGCACCAGGAGGTCCGAGTCACCCAAGACCAAGACTTCCTTGACACCCATATCCACAGCTAACCTCAAACCTAGAATGCATGCCTCGTACTCAGCCATGTTGTTGGTACAGTAAAAACGAAGCTGAGCCGTCACAGGGTAGTGCTGCCCTGTTTCAGAAAAACGTACCGCTCCTATCCCCACACCCTTCATGTTTGCAGCCCCATAAAAGAAAAGTTTCCATCTTGGCTTCTCAACTTGATCCAACTCATCAATGTGCATCCCCTCTTCATCGGGGAAATAAGTTTTCAAAGGTTCATAATCTTCATCAACCGGATTCTCAGCCAAATGGTCCGCCAAGGCCTGTGCTTTCATTGCAGTTCGAGTCACGTAGATAATGTCAAACTATGTGAGCAGGATCTGCCACTTTACAAGACTCCCTATGGGCATAGGCTTCTGAAAGATATACTTCAATGGATCCAAGAGAGATATGAGGTAAGTAGTATAAGATGACAAATAATGTTTCAGCTTCTGTGCCACCCAAGTTAGGGCGCAACATGTCCTCTCAAGATGAGTATACTTAACCTCGTAGGATGTGAATTTCTTGCTGAGGTAATAGATGGTCTGCTCCTTCCTGCCAGTGATATCATATTGACCCAATACACAGCCGAATGAATTGTCCAAAACCGTCAAATATAGAATCAACGGTCGCCCAGGTTCTGGCGGGACCAACACCGGTGGATTTGACAAATACCCCTTTATCTTATCAAATGCCTCTTGACATTTATTTGTCCACTTGACTGCAACATCCTTTTTTAATAGTTTGAAGATTGGCTCACAAGTAGTCGTGAGCTGAGCGATGAACCTGCTGATATAATTCAACCTCCCCAACAAACTCATCACCTCAGTATTGTTCCTCGGAGGTGGCAATTCCTGGATAGCCTTGATTTTCGACGGGTCCAGTTCAATACCCCAGCGGCTGACTACGAACCCCAACAACTTTCCAAACGGCACCCCAAAAGTACACTTTGCAGGATTAAGCTTGAGATTGTACCTGCGAAGCCTTTGGAAGAACTTCCTCAGATCCCTGACATGGTCAGACTGCTTTCTAGACTTTACGATCACATCATCCACGTACACCTCGATTTCCCGGTGTATCATATCATGGAATATCGTTGTCATTGCCCTCATGTAGGTTGCCCCAGCATTTTTCAAGCCAAATGGCATGACCTAACAGCAGTATGTTCCCCACAGTGTGATGAATGTTGTCTTTTCTGTGTCCTCCTCATCCATTAAGATCTGGTGGTAACCCGCATAACAATCCATAAAAGAACCAATCTCATGTTTGGCACAATTATCGATCAGTATATGGATGTTCGGCAGTGGGAAGTTATCCTTGGGACTTGCTTTGTTGAGATCTCGATAATCAACACACACCCTGGTCTTGCCATCCTTCTTTGGCACAGACACAACATTGGCTAACCAGGTGGGATACCGTGTGACCCGAATAACTTTCACATCGAACTGCTTGGTGACCTCTTCTTTGATCTTTACACTCATATCCGTTTTGAACTTTCTCAGCTTCTGCTTGACAGGAGGGAATGCCGGGTCAGTGGGCAATTTGTGAACCACTAAATCAGTGCTTAGACCTGGCATATCATCATATGACCATGCAAAAATATCTTTGTATTCGAACAGTGCTTTGATTATCTCCTCCCTGAGTTGAGTTTTGAGATAGACACTTATTTTAGTTTCATGGACATTATCTTGGTCCCCTAGATTAACTGCTTCTATATCGTTCAAATTAGGTTTGGGCTTTTCCCCAAAATGACTTAGTTCCTTACTAATTTCTTCATAGGCCTCATCATCATCAAATTCCAACTCGTCATCACACTCAATTTCTTGTATTACTATTTCAGAGTTAGATTGGCTTTTAAAACTGGGCCGAAGATTCCTCATGCATGTCATGTCATTGATATCAGCATAAAAAGAACTGTATAAAAGAAGAAAACAAAAATTAAATTTTTAGAAATGAAGGAAAAAGAATAATTGCATTTCATTGAATTTAAAGATAACAGGGTTTTAACGCATCCAACTGGACAGAACATAATATCTGAGTTACAGACCCTGGAATAATCCAGACAACTAAAAGAAAATAAAAACCCAATACCAAGACTCCCTTCGGATATGAAGAGGAGTAGCTTCCCAGTTTTTGACTTTTGCACGTAGTCCCACGAATTGCACATCTACCTTGCTTGACCCTTCCCCAGCCTCAACCATGTTAACCTCGGCGAATAACCTTTCGAACCCCTTTTCCATGTTTCCATCGGCACCAATCAGTGATCCAGGAACCTTTGACAATAGTTGCTTTCTGTACCCAGCTTGACGAATGATCGGGACAAACGCGGGATTGGCTTTGGCAATGCCCATGCCTTCTTCTTCATTTTGCGGGCTCGTCTCACATCTGAAACTGTAGGCTTGAACCCTAGACTATCCAAGTTTTGGGGAAGAGAAATCGGTTGTACGATACCTTGCAGAGATGCACCCAAACCCCTACCCGGTACAAAACCATTTTTCAACATTTCAACGACTACCATGACTGATACAGTAGCTACCTTTGGAATTGGAACGCACTTTCCTTCTGGAATTTTCTCTACCGGTACCGTGTCAATAACCTGATAAACCCATGGCCCCTTGTTCTTCAAACTCTATGAGCGGAACAATGGCATCATTGAGAACACACACATTATCTTCGCCGTGTACAACAATTTCCTGTCGATCCTATTCAAACTTGACCATTTGATGCAGAGTAGATGGGACCGCTTTGGCAGCATGAATCCAGGGTCGCCCTAATAGCAGATTATAAGAAACAGCCACATCGAGCACCTGGAATTCCATAGTAAATTCAACTGACCCTATTGTGAGCTCAAGCACTATGTCCTCGACTGAATCTTTCCCTCCACCATCGAATCCCTGAACGCAAATACTATTCTTGTGAATTCTTTCATCTTCCACTTTCAGCTTGTTCAACGTGGAGAGAGGACATATGTTCTCACTAGACCCATTGTCAACCAGTACCCGAGTAACCACGGAATCTTCGTATTTCACCGTTAGATAGAGGGCTCTATTATGCTCACTACCCTCCAAGGGCAACTCATCATCAGAAAAGGTGACTCTATTTACCTCAAATATCTTGTTAGCTATCTTTTCCAAGTGGTTTACTGAGATTTTGTCAGGAACGTGGGCCTCGTTCAAGATCTTCATCAAAGCCCGACGGTGCTCGTCGGAATGGATCAATAATGACAATAATGAAATCTGAGCCGGTGTTTTCCTCAACTGCTCCACAATGGAATAGTCCTGCACTTTCATCTTTCTCAAGAAATCCTCTGCTTCTTCCTCGGTCACAGCTTTCTTCACCAACACTGGGTTATCTTTTGTAGTCTTAGCTTTCCTCAACTCTTCGGGAGCAAAGCATCTCCCCGATTGAGTCAAACCATGGGTCTCACACACTTCTTCTTTGACCTCTTTCCCCTTATAAGTTACTTCACTCGTTCATAATTCCACGGGACCGCCTTGCTGCTGACTATCGGTAATTGAGTTACCGGTTTGATGATAACAGGATCTGTGCGGGCGCCCTTCACAATTACCACAGGCTTGTTTGTCATTCCTGGCACAACCACTTTCGCTCTTTCCTATTTCCCTGCAACGTCACTTGTGGACCCCTTCTTGACTGCCGTAGATAGTTCACTATTTAACCCGTTCAACTTGATCACAGACTTCTCACTTGTTGACTTTTCAGTCGGCTTGGCTTCACTAGCCCGAATCATTATAACAGTTTACGAAGGCTTCTTGGGCTCCCCTCCCTTATGCATTATCTCAATCATATTTGTCTTATGACAGGCTGGCAAGGGGTTTTGATTGATATTGGGCGCCTCCGGAGCTTGGACCTCAATCCGATTGGTGTTAATGAGCTCTTGAATAGCTATTTTCAATTTCCAGCATTTCTTTGTGTCATGGCCCGGAGCCCCTGAACAATACTCACAACTTACCGAGTGGTCAAGATTTCTAGGAAGGGGATTTGGCAGTGTAGCCTCGATCGGATTCAACATACCCAACTGTCTCAGTCTGTGGAATAGACTAGTATAGGATTCTTCCAATGGAGTGAAAGTCTTCTGTTTCTGCAACCTCTCATTCTTGAAGGCTTGATTGGGTCGAAAACCTGTTCCAGGAGGATTTCTGTAGGCTTTTGGGGGTTGATAGGTATTTTGTGGAGCTTGGTATGGATTTTGTGGAGCTGGCGCACGCCATTGTGCGTGAGCGGGAGGTTGGGTATAGGTTTGTGTGTGATGGACAGAAAAATGAGGATCTGGCGGTAGGTAATAATGTTGTGGTGGGCTATATGGAGTGTGGGGGTAAGTTTGGGGATAGGGTCGCGACTGATTGTAGTAACGAGGAAAGTTCCTGGGTTCGGCCCAAGCTCCCGACTCAATTGTCGCAATATCCTCTTTCTTCTTCTTCTTCCCGAGCACACCCCCAGTACCATTTTGAATGGCCTGAGTGGTCGCTTTGATCGCTGAATAACTCATGATCTTGTTGGACTTGAGTCCCTCTTCGACCATGCCTCCCATTCTTACAACTTCATTAAAGGACTTGCCCACTGCTGACACCAACTGACCGAAATAAGTGGGCTCCAAAGCCTACAAGAAATAATCAACCATCTCACTCTCTTTCATCGGAGGGTCAACCCTTGCTGCTTGCTCTCTCCAACGGAACCCATACTCTCTAAAACTCTCACCGAGCTTCTTCTCGATCTTTGTCAATGACAATCTGTCTGGAATAATTTCAAGATTGTACTGAAAATGGCCGGCGAAGGCTTGGCACAAATCGTCCCATATGTACCACCTGTTGTGATCTTGTCTGGTATACCATTCTTATGCTGATCCACTTAAAATTTGGCTAAAATATGCCATCAGCAATTCATCTCTTCCAACTGCTCCTCTCATTTTGCTACAAAATCCTCTTAAGTGTGCTACTGGGTCACCATGCCCGTCGTACTGATCAAACTTGGGCATCTTGAACCCGGCTGGTAACTGAACATCTAGGAATAGACATAAATCCTTATATGACACACTTACTTGACCTCCCAACCCCCTCATATCTCGGAACGATTGTTCTAAGCTTTTGACCTTTCTGATCATCTCTTCATGCTCGGGATTTTTGGGTGGCTTCTTGGTCTTCGCCGGGAGATCAAGATGAGGGGTGTAAGAATATGGTTCTGGAACTTTGAAGGTGGGTTCAGGGGGATAGTACTGGTTGTCGTGAGTTTGGAACAGAGGTTCACTGGAATATCGGTGTAATGTAGCAGGTGGAGGTTCCACAAAAATAGGTGTAGTTGGTAGGGGAGGGTATGGGACTTGTTTGGGTGGTGGAGCTTGAGAAGTATGGGAAGTGGCGCCATAGCATTTTTGGTAGAGAGGAAAGGCTGGAGATGAGTTCACAGTGGGAGGCTCCGGAGGTTGGGCCGACGGTGGGATATAAGCAGGGTTGGCGGGATAAACTGGTGGGGGATGCCCCTTTGCCCAGGCTTGGTACATTTCAGCCATCTGCTGCTTTAACTTATACATCTCTTCCTTCATTGCATTAACATCTAATTCTTCCACCTCTTTTGACGGGTGAACAATACTTGTCTCCGGTTCTTGGTTAGCCATATTTATCCTGTCTTTTGATCGGGTGTTGTATGAGTGAGTTGCCAGAATGCCAATCAACTAACCACCTCCCTGAAGTCAATACATCAAACAACAACCTTGTTAGCGATTAGGCTTTAACAGATTGGTAACCGCACATTGGGCATGAATGCACCTAAACAGTTAACCGTCTCTATTATGTATTTGATCGGTTGCATGCGTCATCCCGGCCTTTTCTTACTTTCAATTGCAAACTTCCCCCTTTTTCTTTCTTTTTCTTTTCCTTCCTTTCACTCTTGCCTTTGTTCTCTCTTTGTTTTTATTCTCTCTTGATTTCTTACTTTCTCTCTTTTCTTTCTTGTTTTTCCGCTCTTTTTCTTTTCTTTACTCTCTTTTTCTTCTTTTCCTTTTCTCTTTTTCATTTGGTTACGGTCGAATCCTATGGAGATTGCCTATATATCATGACCCCTCATGAATCAGACCAAGCGTAGTTCTTGGAGATAAAAATAATAAAACATTTTTTTTTGGAATTTTCAAAGTTTTCATAATAAGACTCGGAAATAGACTTAAACAAAAACTAACAGACTCTGATGAAAGACTCGAAAAACAAACAACCCACATAGTCTAATAAAGAAATACAGACTCCAAGACAAACTGACAGACTTTAACGGAAAGAAATTACAGACTCAAGAAATCACGAATACATTAGTGCCTCAATTGCCCCCGGGACCCGCGGGGCATTATTCGGCCTCGCCGCGGGCCGACTCGCTAAATCCCCTTGGAGGTGGTAGAGATCTTCCATTATCCGGCGAACAAAAATCATCACAGTAGAGAAGAACATATATCTAGTCATATCCTCACAGCTACTATACTTTATCGCGATGTAGTTGGCGACCCTTTTGACTCGCTCTCTTATGACGCCCTTCTCTTGCAGCAAACGCCCAATCTGTTTGATTTTGGCTTCCAAAGTTTGTTCGGCTACCTGGTTCTGCTCTTGGAGTTGTTGAAAGTCTCTTTCTAGCCGTTCCATTGCCATATAACACTGTTCCCTTTCGGCCTTGAAGTTTTTCGCCTGTCTGATTATTTTATCCTCCGTGGTGATGACCCTTTTCTTTAGTCTTGCAACCTCATTATCGTACTTTTCTTTCAACTTCTTAACCAGGTGCGCTCGTTCATTTGCGTTTTTAGCCAATTGCTTTCGAGCCCTGGCTAGTTCACTTTCTGCTTTGTTCAAATCAAAATTGTGGTCATTCACTTTCTGCCTCAGGTTATTTATGAGATTTTCATCTTTGTCATTTCGGGCGGGGTTTTCTGCTGCTATTTTCATTTTCTGAATTTGGGCTTGAAGGGCCTCATTTTCTTTGGTTAACCTTTTCTTTTCTCCTTCGTTCACCGCGACTTGCAAGCCACTCTTGAATTGAAGCTCTCTGATTTGCTTTTCCAATTTTCCTATTGTGGCCCTGTACTCATTCTCCTTAGCCAACCAAGCCCACTGTTCTTGTGACGCCTCAACGAATTCCTGAATGTCAGGCTTTTTGGCTGGTCTTTCTGGTTCGGCCCTTGTAGTATTCTTCTTTATATACCAGGCAAGATAGGCGGGGTGAGACCTTGCCTCTAGATAGATCACGCACTCGAGTGTTCACCGTCAAATACTGGCATTCATTCCAAATAGAACGAACTGTTTCTTCATGAAATTGGCCGTCAGAACTAACCTCAACCGCATAAACGCTGAGATCTTCATCTGGGTGCATCACCTGATACCTTCCCAACTGTCTCATCACCCAGTAAGGAGCGTAAGGCTGGATACCTCGCAGACCCATTAGGAGAAAGTAAGGACCAGTGGCGGGCATATACACAATTTCTTCAACAGGAAGCTAACCCAATGTCCACTCTATTTGTCCCGCAGTAATGGAACGAAGACAGGATACCCAATCTCCAAACCCCTCTGGCAGCTTGAACCCTGAAGTCCTTGTGTCAAACTCTTCAATTCAACCTTTCTTTGTAGATCCATAACTCATATACTGAGGGCGATGACATAGGTGCTCGATCATCCACATCTGTAATAGCAAATTGCATCCCTCGAAGAAATCTGCCCCAACTTTACAAGCTGTGAGAGCTCCGTATATCTCAGACACTATCATAGGGGCAAGAATGCTCTTA
The DNA here is from genome assembly GCF_000715075.1 of Nicotiana tabacum. Classification (NCBI taxonomy): domain Eukaryota; kingdom Viridiplantae; phylum Streptophyta; class Magnoliopsida; order Solanales; family Solanaceae; genus Nicotiana; species Nicotiana tabacum. The sequence goes on along the minus strand of NC_134089.1, from coordinate 54,634,915 downwards.
GCGTTGGTGATCAGGACCTTGACGACTCCGGCCATCCGCAAATTGATATTCCCGTCTTTTCGGGGGAACACCACAAGGCCTAGGAAAGCTACCATGAAGGCGAAACGCCTATGCTCATCCCATTTTGTTCGATTTCATCTGCTACAAACCCCGCTTGCCGGATCGTTGAACCCTCCTACATGCCCGTCCCTCTGATATATAAAATGTAGAGTAGAAAAACCATCCTCCAACTTGGAATACGGGACTCCCTTGCTTATCTTTAGCAAATCCATGAACTTGTGAGAGTTAACGACTCTTGGAGCGATCAGGTACTTATGCCTCAGCCCTTAGTACTTCCTATATAGCGTGTTATTTCTTCCAAGGTTGGGGTGAGTTAAAAATCCGAAAAGTGAAATACGCTATGGGCCGGGTTCCAAAACGTAACCAAAGGCTTTATGATGTCTCCTCTAGGTCTGATTTTCAACAACCCAGTGAGACCTCCCAAATGTAGATTGACTTTATCTTGCTCCGATTTTTCCAGATCTTCCCACCACATATGCAACTCCAAAGGGATCTTGTTCATGACTGTTATCGGCAAATTTGGACTCGTACTCATTCTTCACATTTATTAGGGTGATTAAGCAAAAATCAGGACTCATTTGACTCAAAGACAAAATTGACACTTTTTTCTCTTTTTTTTATTTAAAAATAAAATCTGATTTTGCAAGTACGACCTTTCAGCACCTCGGAGATGAAGATTTTAAGGCTGTGTTGGCTAACCGGCGAAAACCTTGAAAAATGACCACAGGTGGCTGTTCTTGCAAAAGCAGCCTTCCGACGCCCTTTTAGGGACATTCGGCTATTTTTGACAAGAATGGCATCACCCTAATTATTTTCAAATAAAAGTAAATTTTTTGTTCTTTTGGGCTATTTTTGCAAAAAAAGAAGTTGGACCCGATGGGGGTTGCCTACGTATCCCACACTCTTGAGAATCAAACTGGCGTAGTTCGTGCAAATAAAACGAACTATTTTCGAAAACAAAACTCCTTTCTCATTTTTCAATTCCTTTTCTCTCTTTTTTTTTCAAAAATTCGGTAGAGTTTCAGCGCTATTTGGACACTGTTTTTTCTTTAAACAGGTGATTCACTCCCTTAACCCTCTACATTGCTATTTCTTTCCCAAATTCTCCCCTTTCATTCCAAAGCTGGTCAGCATACAAATCCGAAACAAATAAATGCGCAAGTAGCAAGTTAGATGCATCAGGATGGTCTTTTTATTTCGGGTGCATCTGTCCTAGACACACCCAACCCCTGTGTTGAGTCTCCAAAGTCAAAATGCACATGATGCAAACAAACATTCCTACTAGGGATCCGGCATGAGGTATTGTTATATTAGGTTTAAAATCTTGGATTTATTTGTTCTAGATCTGGCTTACCCGAGCGGACAACTCGAGCCGATGGGGGGCTACGTATCGGTAACCAAAAGATCATCCGGCTTTGCAACTTGTCCGAACCTCGTTCTATTTGGGATTTGACACTAACAGAAAGAAGTCACGACCAGCGTGCACTCCTCAGGAGGGAGAAGAAAGGGGTTTCGTAGCAGTTTATACATACAATTCAGATAATATCAAAGCGGTAAAAAGCAACAATTAGTACATCAGGCCCAAACACGTAATAAAATCAGATAATAAATAAAGCCAAATAATAACAATTATTCTAAGCTCGAATTCTGAACCCTGAACCAGAGATTCTGGGTTCAATCCCCAGTAGAGTCGCCAAATCTGTCACACCTCCTTTTTACCTACACCCCCGGAAGGGTATAGTATAAGGGAGATTTTCCAATTAAAGGACAATCGAAATGGGATTATTGCAATTGAAGATTCAGAATCGCCACTTGGGATAATTTATGGTGTCCCAAGTCACCGGTTCAAATCCCGAGTCGAGGAAAAGGTTGACTCTGTATTACAGTCTGCGAACCAGAAATTCGGGTAAGGAATTCTGTTAACCCGGGAGAAAGTGTTAGGCATTCCCGAGTTCCGTGGTTCTAGCACAGTCGCTCAACTGTTATATTCAGCTTAATTATCTGATTTTAAACAATTATGAACCTATGTGCAAATTTTAACTCTTAACCGCTTTTATTCCATTTTTGACGTAGATTGAATGTTGTCTAAAACATGTCTTTGGATCGCTCCACATGAAATGCACCTGCAATCCGGATTCAACGTTTTGGGATTTGATTTGGGTCACATGAAATGCACACCCGAGTTTAGGAAGGTAAAATTATTAAACTAACCCGCCTAAAGCAATTTCGCGTTGCAACTTTGCGAGGGCCATTGAAAATTTGCTAAGTGGCACGCATCGGATTCTAAGGATTGAAACAAATTTCATTAAGAGAGGGTCGTGCGATTTGTCATTTTGTTTGGCATGGCGCACCTCGAATCTAATTAAAAGAGCGTGACTAGTTAATTAATAGACGTGGAAGATTTCTACTTATGTTATGCCAAAGCTTAAGCTAAAATTTAATAATCAATAGGCTAGCAATTGACAACCCATGTTTGATTGGGGAAAAGCCCAGGCTGGTCATAAGCCAAAGGCTGGTTGTCCGCTACTTGCAGGCCGGCATGAGAAACAACTGGGCTCAACATGAAGCCCAGCTTGGCAATCAGATCGCTGAAAGGAAAAATAATCATAATTAGGCCAATAAGGGCAGCCCAATACACGATTCAGCACTAAAGTTTGAAGCAAATTATCATTCAAGAAAATCTGGAGTTTAACAAATACTGATAATCCTTAAATCAAATGAAAAGCACATTTCAATGCTACATAGGTTCTAAAGTGAAGATACAATCCCAATTGCAACAACAGACCTTTACACAAATTATTCACCAATTAACAACAAAACTCAAAGGCCCCCAACTCGTATTAAATTCTGATTCAAATATAGCACATTTAAACAGACCACACGACATCGACACTTGCCCAAGCAAACTAAATATGAAGAGTTAAACCAAATCTGAAAATTTTAAGTCAAAAATCAGACTCAAATCCCATTCGAAAGTTTTTTAAGATTCAAGGTTTATATGAGCAAAATGACAACTCTAAAACCCCTGTACTGTATTTCAAGCGATATAGGAGTAACTCTAAAATAATTAGTGGGAAATAAGCCTAAATCAAGCTTGCTAGACCAACAACATAAAGAATCTGAACTTAGAATTTACCAAAGCTATGAAACACACATCCAAATCAGCTAGCCTTAACTAGTTAAACTAGGAATCATAGTTCTTAATTAATACATATTCTACCAAGTCCAACACACTCTTGAGTCAGCTGTATTCACACAAGGTCCAGATCCAGCACTTAAAACCAAATGTATATCAGGAAATGGAGTATTCACACTAAGCTAGACTAAAACATGAATAAGAATATGGCAAAATCAAACGGTAACCAACAACAGGGACTAATGTTTTTCATTCAACTTCAGCTCGGTTTAGAAATCTTTATATGAAATTCAAACAGGCTTCATTTCCAACCATGGTTTCAGAAGAGTACCTGGTGCAGTTAGAGCAAAGAAAAGAGGAAGAAATCAGTAGAGCATCAGCAAGAAGTCAGCAGCAGAAATCAGCTCAAACCAAGCATGAATGCCCAAGTTTAAAACTCAAAACAACCCTAGGAGCTTTAAAAAGAACCTCATACGCTAACCACAGGAATGCTTAAACCATTTTCAACTCAAATAAACAAGAGATTTGATTCAGCACTGGAAAAAAACTTCAAAATCACCAAATGAATTTCAATGGAACAATAGTATCTATCTCTCTTTTAGCCGTTTCTCTTTTTTTTTTTTTTTTGTATTTTTAAGCCCTTACAAATCTGCCTTGAGATCTAAGTAACAATGCCTTTATAGGCAAGCTACCAGGGCAGCCTTAAAGAATTCAAAATTGCCCTTAAAACCTTCTGAAGTTTTCATTTTAGCTTAGCAATCCCTGGTGCAAACCTCAGAATTCCAAAATAGCCCCCACCCCAGCTTCTTAGAAGCTTCCTCAATCAGTTTTCAAAGATTCCCTAAACCAGAATTCATAAATTACCCTCCATGACCTCAAATGGGTCATGGGTCAAATGACCCAATGGTTAAACCAGACCTGGGCTCAAAAAATCAATTCGAATTCTTTGGAATGGTTTCTGAAATGAATTCAGAGCCCAAACAAAATGAACCAAGATTGAGCAAATTGTGGCAAGCTGTAGGAAAACGACTAAACAATTTTCACAAAACTTAAAACCTAAGCTAAGGGACAAAATTATCAGATAATCCTAATTAAGCTAACAGGGCTAAACAAACAAAGTGAAATCAGAAATTAATCGTGTTGTCAACAAAAGAACTAGATAGACCAAACAAAAAAATCACAGAACAAAACTTGGAACGGAAAAAACTGAAAAGGAACAAAACAGACAGTACTCAATCTCAGCCAAAAACTCGTTCAATTTTAGTTTAATTAACCGGAGGGAGAGAGAAGAAGAGAAGAAGAGAGAAAGCTGAAAGAATCACAAGAATAAACGAAAAGAAAGAAAGAAACTCACCAACTCGGGCTCGAACTTTCTACTGACTTTCCGATTTAAACCCCCGAATAACGTCAACTACTTGTTCTTTGTCGAATAACGTTATTCCGTGGTAGAACTGGCCCGGAACACTCATAAAAACTAGGCAAACACCGTTGCATGTGCAGATTTGGTTTTGATTTCTGGGGCTCGAACCTTAGATTTAAGATTCGAGACGCTCTAGTAAGATTCGAGGGGAATGGAGTGGGGATTTGATACAAGGGGGTCATGGTGGTTCTATGGTGTCAATTTGGTGGTGAACAGAGGCGGCGCCGCCACCGGAGGAAATGAGGGCGACACTAGGGTTTGTGACTTCACCCTCGGATTCGAGGGATTCTGAGTGTGTTCGAATGAAGTTGGTTATGGATTGGGATTGTGGAGGGGAAGAGGAGTTTAGGGTGTGAATATGGTGGTCATCGGAGACTTGCCTCCGGGCTTAGGGTGATGGAGAACAGGGGCGGCGTCTCTTAGGGTTTTTGAGGCAGGGGGGTTGTGAGAGACGATGAGGGCTGGGGGGGGTTCGTTAGGACACTTATGTATTAGGCGACCCGGGCTTCAGGACTGTCCGATCAAGAAACCTAAACCTCGACGGTCCTGATCTATTGCCACTGAAACGGGGTCGTTTGGGGTTGGGAAGTGGAGGAACGAGTTGGACACGGATATGGGCCGGTTTTAGGGCGGGTTATGGACTGGGTAAGCTGGGTTTGCATTGGAAGATTTGGGTCTGGGGTTTAGTTTGAAAACTGACCCAAATTTAATTCAAAACTCTTTTTCCTTTTCCTTTTTTCCTTCTTTTTTTCGAAATTTAATTAAAATCAAAATTAATTCCTAGAACTTAAAAAACTAATTAACCCTAAAATGATAATTAACACAATTAATTAAAAACAAATTAACAAAAGAAAACTATTCAAAATCAAAGCTAAAATTAAAAGCGCAAATTAAACTAATTTTTTTGTGATTTTTCCATTTTATGCAACAATTAATTTTCTAATTAATCCTAAAATGTAAAATTAACCTTAAATGCAACAACATGTTTTGGTGTTTTTCACTAATTAAAATGCACAAACAAAATGCAAACAATTAACAGAAAATGCCACGAAAATCCACAAACTTGCAAACACTAAAGGAAATTATTTTGATTTGAATTTATGGGAGTAATTCATATATAGCGCAAAAATCACATGCTCACATGCCCGAGGGGCGAACCTTTATTTGTTTATTTTCCTTAATTGCTGTTGATACCCAATATTTTCTTGTATATTTTTCATATATACAAAATACTTTCAAAATAACATATGTACGCATATACAAGCATGCCCAAGTGTTTTAGTATTTTTCCCAATTATTAAAACCAATTTATTGTCCATTTTAGCAGTACAAAATCAATAATTACTCCCAAAATCATCAATTTTGGTGAATAATTTATTTTATTCCAATATTTATACCAAAATATAGTTAAGGTAATTTTAATATATTTTTACAAATATGTTTGGTATTTTTAAAGTTAATTGCATATAATTGCAATTCTAACCTACTTTAAGATTTAATAGCATTTTTATAATCATAAAATTGGTTCCAGTATTTTTAAATTAATATTTATATATTATTTACTGATTCGGTAATTTTAATTTTTTTTTAAAATCATTTTTAATTTTTTTGTAAAATAAAAGGAAAAACTGGCTATGTAAATTTTAGCCTCATTTTGTTTCAATTGTAGCCCCATTACATTTCAATTTTAGCCCCCAATTTACCCAATCTTAACCCCCAATTGGACCAGCCCAATTTCAATTTCAACCCAACCCCTTAACCCGTTTATCCAACCCGCCTGGTCTTCCTTTTAATCCAGGCCGTTGATCGTTTTGATCAAAGGCCACGATCACCCTTACCATTTTTAATCCACCGACCCTACCCTAATCCTCTCATTTCCATCTCTCAGCTGCCTTTGAATACTCTCCTCTCTCAAACTCTCTCGAAGGTTCCCTGGAACCCTAGCCTCTCTCATCCTCTCCGACCATAACCTCATTGGAATCCATGGCTTCTCAGGCAATGGATGGCCTGTACTCACCTCCCTCCACTCTCAAACGTCTGGGGTTCGAAGCTTTGAGGTCTGACCTCAGTGGTGTCCGTTCAAATCTTCTCAAATCCATGGTTTTGAAGCCTCTCCGGCCTTGCTCCGGCACATCTAAAGCATTTCGAGCCTGGTTCTAACACATCCGACTCAATATCGGACTTTTCTTCCAAGCCATTCTCATTTCTAAGTTTTCTCTGAAACCCTAGCCATTCGAGGTTTTTATCTGGTTGTTTTCTTAAATCTATGCTATATCTGTGCTCTAGTGGAGTTTTAAAACGTTTTCCCCAATTTTTTCTTTTAAAATTTGTTTCTCTTCGATTTAGGGTTTCTGAAAATTTTTCGAAATGTTTCTCTGACTCTTCCTTTTCTTTTCTTTGTGTGTATCTATCTATGCATGTTTGCATGTTTTCTTTTTCTACCTAGCATGTTCTTCTCCTATATCTTTATGTTTGCCTTATTTTGCATGTTCTTCTATTGTGCTCCGTTCTTTCTTCTACTGGTTTCTATATCATGCTTTCACATGTTTATCTTATGTGTTCGTTTACCCCTATGTTCCTTAACTGTATTTTCTACTAAGCTTTTAGGTCTTTAGTTGCCTTCTTCTGGACGTTGTTTGAGTTCTTTTTTAAACATGTTTCCTCTACTGTTCTCTTAAGTGCTATACTATCTCGTTTCTCTTTTGAAAATTGTTTAAGTTCCAAACTTTCTTAAAACGTGTTCTTTATGCTTCAAATTAACTTTCTCACTTTGTTGTTTCAAACTTGCTATTACATCTTTTTTTTTCTCATAAGTCTCTGAAAAAGACCTCTGAGCCTATTTCCGTTATTTGTTTTCTTTTCTCTGTATCTGACTCGAGTTGAAAAACCAAGGGTTTGGGGTTTTTGGCTAGTTTCGATCTTGTGTTTGAGACTACGGTTCTATTTTGGAACTCTAGGTTTCTCAGACTCGTTTTGAGTCTTTGTACTGAACTCAAACTTCTTTGACTCTGAACTTTTCTATGCTATGTGTTTCTAATTAGCATGACAACTCTTTCTTGATTCACATGTCTGTGCACTTTATATATGATGAATTCTTCCTTCAAAAAAGGTTTTGCCAATTTTATGATTGATTCAGAATTCCTTTTAATAAGGATCGATTGATTGTTACTGATTTTTCTTTAATTAAACCTTCCTTCACCTTTTCTAGTTGGATTCATTCATACCAAAACTCAATTTCTGATTTTTTTACTGGCTGTTGATTGATTGCATTTCCTTATTTGCACAAACCGTGTTGCTATCAAACTCTTTCCTTAAATAATTTCTGTGTATTTACCCTTCTTGTGCTACTTTGGAAAAGATCTTGATCAAACTTTTTTCTCAATTATCCTTTACCCGTTTAAAATCAGAATCCCTTAATTGAAGGGGAACTTGTGTAATTGATTTTTGAATTATTCTCTTACCTATTTCTTCTTGCTTTCTGCACTATAAAGGGCACGACCCTTTCAATTTCAATACTGCTACATTCTCAATTCAACACTCTACTCTCTTCTGAAATCTTCTGGTTGTGTGTTTGCAATTTGGCTTTACTACTGCTTTTCTCTTTTTTATTTCCGTGAAACTGGTATGTTCTAATTTAACTTTCTACTTCATCCCTATGCGTTTGCTTTACAGTTTCAACAATCTTGTCTACTTTGCTGTTTATGTTCAGTATTGATTATGCTATTCTCTTTGCATCTGTTGCTGTGTGAATTCCCATACCCTTATTTCCTTCTATGTGTTTGAGTTAAGGTTTAGGCATGGTAGTATCCAAATTGCTGCTCATGTCTGGACCTGATCCTTTAATGGATCCTAACTCCTAAACAATGTGGCTAACAGGCTGGTTAAGGGTGTGCCAGCACTCCTAACTGCTGGGTATGACCACTAGCCTATCTTGGCCTACCCCAAAATCCCCTCTATTCACTTGCACTCTCTATTAGATTCTAAGTTCTGCCCCCTTCCTATGAGCCTTGCTTTGGGACCTTGAGTTCCCTCTGAACTTTGACATTTGAGGGCCGGCCCTTCCACACTGCACTATAATCCAATTCTGCAATATATTTGGGTGTAAGCACTGCCCGGAGTCCACTTGAGACTCTTAGGGAACTCTGACACATACCAAATAGGAGAAAGACTTTGGAATTTGATCTTTGGAGTTGGTTTACTTCATGCTTCAGACAGAAGTCTGAATCAGGCTCTCTTTGGTTGGGATTTTAGCTTTCTGATGTAATTTTTACTATCTTTTCTTCATTCTGGGCTGTAAAAATTTGTAATAACTCATGGGGGTTTATAGTGAAAAGGGGAGGGGTACTCATGTATGCATAAGGGTAGATATCATGCTCATTAGGTCTTTATTTCTGCAAATCATGGCAAGTTCTGCATTTCGGCATCTTTGAAATCCTATTTTAGGTTCTGCATTTCTACATTTTCATATAGAAATTCTGTTTTAGGTTCTGCACTTCTACATTTTCATATAGAAATCCTGTCTATAAACTTCTGCACTTTTGCATCTTAGAAATCCTGCCTATAAGTTCTGCATATATATTATATCAATAGCTTTTGCATTTCTGCATCTCATATAGAGAATATGACTATAGGATTCTACATTTTGCCTATCATATGAAAGCATGTCTATAGGGTTTCTGAATACTACATACGTATCCATCACTAGGCAAATGATATGTAGGCTTAAATAATAAAAATCAGCGTTTTCGATGCCATGCTTATAGGATTTCTGCATTTTCGTAAAGGCTAAAATCAGTCACACTTAGAAAGCATGCCTATAGGAATAAGCAACTAATCTGAATCCCTCAACTTGCTTATAGGTTTAAAATCAGTAATAGCATTGCTTAAACGCTTGCAGAACTTATGTTCATGCTGTTAATAAATCTGCTTCTGAAATCAGTGTCTTTCTCTCGTATTTAGATATCATGCCTATAGGTTTCACCTAAGCAAGCTATAAGGTAAATTAGCTAATTGAATTAGACTCTGTTAATTTCAACCAGCAGGCTGGTCTGATTCCGGTTTCTTATCTGAAATGTGTAATAGACCAGTCTGCCTCCCTAACGTTTATGTTTAATTCAGACCATAACCAGTATCTACAAGACATGCTAAAAAATCTATCTTTATGTGAGGAGGCCTGTCTAAGCCTTTTAAATTGTTATGTGTTTCCCATATCTGCCTTATGTGTTTTTGTTTGTCGCTTTAGAATTTTATCCTTTTAAACCATACAAAGCCCAAATCTCTCTTCCCTTTAGGACTAGTAGTCCCAAATGCCTCCGGGACTGATAGGATTAGGGCGGATACTAGCATGCAATAAGTAAACGAAACCATTCCGCGTTTAATACCTCAACGGGGTGGGAAAAGGGTAGATATGGATATGATGACCGATGGGCTAATACCATGGGTAGCCCCTCTTCTGAGGAGTGATTACCGGGTATTGCATTGATGTGATCCTTATTATTTATAAACCTAGGACCCCCTTACCTTTACTTGTTTATTTTATTACTTTCAAAATTTAAAAACTCATTTTTCTCAAATTTCAGCTTCCTTGTTTCTTCAAACTTTAACTTATTTGCAATTACAATGTGACAACCCCTCATATTTGAAATCCTTATTTGCTTATTTATTGTTTGTACTTAAGTCACAATTGTAGCATGGCCGGGAACCACACTAGTGGATCTTGAGGGGTTCCTAACACTTTTCCCTCGATATAATTTCTAGCCCTTACCCAACTCTGGTTTTTCTAAACAAATTCTTCCTAGGTTTCTAATGCACTTAATCATTAGGTGACGACTCTTCAAATCAAAAAACAAAATTCCCAAAAGGGAACGAGTTGTCCTCCCAAATGTTATAAACCCGATTTCGCGAGAAAAAAGGGGTGCGACAGCATGGCGACTCTGCTGGGGATTTCTTTAAGGCTTTTACCATTTAGTGCTATTTGTGACTTTATGCTTCCTTGAATGTCTTTAATGCCTTTAAGTATTTATTTTGCTCTCCTACTTCGAAAACTGACTTGGCTCTTCATTTCTTCTCTTTATTTATCTTAATGCTTTCTTTTACCACTTTCCTTTAATACTGTGTTAATTTTGAGCAATTATTGTAATTATTACCTTATGAATGTGCAAATGCATAACAATTTGTTTAATTATTGTAACTGCATATTCAACATCATATTCCGCTCGTGCCAAACAAAATACCATAGCAACGCTTATAATGAGTGGTTGCACCCTTCCGATATTATTACCCCCTAAATTTGGCAAAGGCGCATTTGCGGTAAAACTAGTCGATCAACGGTGTAGTCGACGGTTCTGTGCCTTTTCCTCTTGAGTTGTCCGCTCAAGGGTACCAGTCTAATACCTCACAGAAACCCTACTCTGTTTAATTGTGCATGCATCACTGTCGGAACCTAGCCAAGTTAGTTATATTGTCCACATAATGACTCTTTAAGATAGCCTTGTACAAAGTTCACTGGGTTTCCTTGGAACCCAAACGGACATTACCACATCCTGTGCATTTATTTGGAGAACTAAATGCCGCTTATGCCAATTATTGATAGTTAAATAGTTGAGTCCGGCAGAGGTAAGGGCCAAACGCTTTTGTTAGAAATGAGGTCTTTAAGTCCCCAGATTCGGCATGGTCACCAACATCCACCCGAAATTGCTAAATTGGTGGGAAGACCTTCATTTCAGTGATCAGACCCTCGTCCGAAAATACTTGGAAAATTTACCTTCCCTTCTGGAAATCCAACCCTACAACAAAATTATTGAAGCTGCCACCCTGTTCTAGGATTGCGATAGGTCTATGTTTCACTTCGGGGAGATTGAGATGACACCCCTACTAGAGGAAATAGGAGGACTGGCTGGTATACCATGGGAGACTCCGGGTTTGTTAATACTAGAGAATCGCAAAGGTAGAGGTTTTCTCAAGATGATGGGTCTAAAGAAGAATCCGGATTTAACTTGCCTGAAGGAGTCGTACATTCCCTTTGATTATTTGTACGAGAGGTACGGTCAGAGAAAATCCTACCGTACCTATCCTGATGAGTTGGCCCTTACGTCATTAAGACATATCCATCGAAGGGTCTTCGTCTTTATGTTATGCTTTTTGGGGATGATAGTATTTCCTATGAAGAAGGCTAGGATCCATACCAGACTGGCCATGGTCACCAAGACCTTAATGGAGGGAATTGACGGGCAACCATTCAGCATAGTGCCCATGATTATTGCAGAGATGTACCGAGCCCTAGAAAAGTGTCAACAAGGATCCCCACACTTCGAGGGCTGCAACTTGCTACTCCAACTCGGGCTCATGGAGCATCTTCAAAGGGGTGAATATCGGCAAGAGATTCAGCATAGAGACTGGGACGATCATATAGACTTCCATCAACGAAGGCGAATGAATTACATGCCCAACATGTTTGCTCAGCCAGGAGATGCCAAGGGGTGGGTGAAGCTATTTGAAAATCTAACTGAGGATCAAATACAATGGATGTTCGAGTGGTTCCCTACTGAAGAGTTCATCGCCCGATCCAGGGACGCTTCATTTCTGATACTGATCGGTTTGAGAGGAACCTACCCTTATGTCCCTCTCCGAGTTATGAGACAGGCTGGTAGGAAACAGGTTATACCAAGGGTCGACAAGATGAGTCACTTCCGGGCCGACTTCCAAGCTGATGATAGTCCTTATAAGTGCCAAGCTCAGCATATGTGGCATTGTAAGATCATCATGGGGAGAAATACTATCAAGCCCGACAAATACCATGCTGGCCGCATACCATACTATTCAGGCTGGCTGGAGGATAATCACGATGGTCTGGGCAAACTCGGGTTTGTTCGAGGTCACAGAATCATCGATGAAAGGGCAGAAGCACAGGCCAAATACAATCAACTACGCAAGAGGATTCGGGAATGTGAAAGCGAGCACTGAGAGATACAAGAAGCCAACAAAAAACTGATTTAAGAATGGAAAAACATGGCTGTTAGTACCAACAAACGATTAGGATACTTGGAGTTGGGTTTAGTGGAGCTGGAAAGAAAGATTCTCAAAAGGATCGAGGACTGCCAGAATGCTAAGGGAAACGAAGGTGGACACCTGGTCAGAGCCTACTTGTTGCTGGGACTTCGTGAGCTGGTGAAGCTGTTCTATAGAGCTAAAGATGCCGAGTCTGGGGAAGGTCCTTCTGGGACAAAGTAGTTAGGATTCCTTTTCTTTTGCTTTAAATGTAATAAGGCCAATGGCCAGTAGTGACATTTTACATTCTGCTATTTTAGTGTCATTTTGGGATTCGTCTTATCTTTATCAATAAAATGAGGCATTTAGCATTATAAGTTCTCCAAAGAAACTTGTCGCTAGGCCTACCTCGGTCACAACGAGGCTCCCAAATTAGGACACGGTTTATATTTTCGCACTATGTGTTTAAATATCGCAACATCTTTTCCTTATAATCCGCAATAACTTGCTACATTTTTGTTTTTACTTTTATTTTATTCCCCTCCCCAAAGGTTAGTTCGTGCACTCTGGCATCGTCATCATACTCTACAAGATCCAAGGGACCTCCACCCACTCCTCCTCCTAGTCCCGTCAGAAACAAGAACAAGGGAAAAATGGAAGATTTGAGCAACATCAGAAAGGAAAACTCGGTTGAACGGGTAGAAATCACTCAGGGTACTCATGTCTCCAAAGAAGGTGTATCCCAACTCGAGCAAAAACTGCTGAAATTTCAGGAGGAACTTGATCAAGTCCGGAATTCAGCAAGCTTGTCGTTTTACCTCACCACCCCAAATGTCAACTTTCCTAACACTCAAAACCCCACACCTACACAAAATATCCCGAAACCAAAAAACCATCCCACTCCCCATCACTATTGTAACACTTGCCACACTTCCAACAACACCCCGCTACTCATCCCTGAACCACTGAACTCCGCAAATGATCATCTCCACACTCACCATAACACCCCCATATATGTGGAAACCATACCACACTACATTCCACCCATCTCAAACATACCTAAGTCTGATGACAAAGACTCCCTTATCAGGAACTTGTCCGCAGAACTCAAGAAGTTGACTAGCCGAGTTCAGGGTGTTGAAGGAAGCAAGGGAATCGAGGGATTGAACTACGAAGACCTCTGCATACAACCAGATGTCGAACTACCTGAGGGGTACAAACCTCCTAAGTTTGAAATGTTTGATGGTACAGGGGATCCCAGAGTCCATTTAAGGACATACTGCGACAAGCTGGTCGGAGTAGGGAAGGACGAAAAGATTCACATGAAGCTTTTTATGAGAAGTCTGAAAGGAGATGCTCTGTCTTGGTACATTAGCCAAGACCCGAAGAAGTGGTCAAATTGGGTAAGTATGATGTCTGATTTCATGGACAAGTTCAGGTTCAACACGGAGAATGCGCCAGATGTGTTCTACATCCAGAACCTAAAGAAGAAACCTACGGAGACTTTCCGCGAGTATGTAACTCATTGGAGATCAGAAGCTGCTAAGGTCAAACCGGCTTTAGAAGAAGAACAAATGAACAGGTTTTCCGTCCGAGCTCAAGACCCACAGTACTATGAAAGGTTGATGCTGATTGAAAGCCAAAAATTTTCCGACATCATCAAGCTGGGGGAGAGGATCGAGGAAGGTATCAAAAGTGGCATGGTCACAAACCTTGAAGCTTTGCGGGCTACCAACAAGGCTCTACAGTCTGGTGGCACATCTAAGAAGAGGGACGTGAGCGCCATGATGGTTGCATAAAGAACCAAATCCTTTATCAAATACCAAGCCTACCCGATGCCTCCACTCACCTATCAACCTACCCCAAATTATCAAGCACCCTCGCCCTCTTACCAAGCTCCACTACCTACTTACCAATCACCTCCACCACCCACATATCAACCTACTTCACCTAGATACTCTCAACCCGCACACGTCTACCAAGTCTACAACACCCAACAAGCCCACTATCAATCACCTCCCCTCGCCAAAACTTTCCTAGACCCCGACCAAATTTTGACCGCAGACCTCCCAAACAGTATACCGCTATTGCCGAACCAATTGACCAGCTATATGAAAGGCTCAAAGTTGTTGGTTATGTTACCCCTATCCCTGCCATAACCCCTGAAAACCCCTCCCAATGGGTCAACCCAAACAAAACTTGTGCATACCATTCCGGCATGAAAGGGCATACCATTGGTGAGTGCCGCTCTCTAAAGGATAAAATCCAAGATTTGATTGACAATAAGATCATCGTGGCAAAAGAGCCTGCTCCGAACGTCCGCAGCAACCCTCTACCAGGCCACAAGGGTGGAGGCGTTCACATGATTGAGATAGAGGATGATTGGGACCCCAAAGGATCGATCGAATTAATCGCAGAAGGTGATGAGCCAAAGAAATCAAAAGTCACCCTTAACCCGATTGTGGTCCAGATTCATCCTTCAGGGGACGCCGAGGTGAATATGCATGTACCACTTGAGTTTGAAGAACTACCCCTACAAAGATGCCAACACCAATTGAGGTCGAGTTTGGGTCCCCAAAGGCATCTGCGCCATTTGAGGTTGTTGTGTTACCTTACAAAGCAAGGGTGCCCATTCCGGTAGTAATGACAGCCATAACACCGTTTCACACAAAGGCCATACCATGGGATTACACAGCCGAGGCAAGAAGGAAAGGGAAAACTAAGTTCGGAGAAGCAGTTGCGGCACAGGGCATGACAAGGACCGGCAGGGTTTATACTTCAGAACACTTGACTGAGTCAAGTAAGCAGGCATTTGGACGGCTAGCCATCACTGAAGCTGGGTCCGACGACCTCTGGAGGACGATACATGCCAAAGAGTATTCAGTCAATGATCAATTGAACAAAACGCCAGCCCAGATCTCTATCTTAGCTCTGCTACAAAGCTCTGACGCACATAAGAATGCCTTATTGAAGGTGCTAAGTGAGGCGTATGTACCAAGCAACATCATCGGAGAAGAAATGGAAAATATGGTGGGGCATGTATTGGAGAGTCACAAAATCACTTTTCATGAAGATAGTTGCCACCAGAAGGGCTGAGCCACAACAAGGCACTGCACATCACCATGCAATGCAAGGATTATTTTATCACCAGGGTCCTGATCGATGGAGGGTCCAACCTCAACATTTGTCCGCTGGTAACATTCGGAACATTAGGGAAAGGGTTGCATGAGATCAAAGACGGGGCCAGTAACGTTAAAGCCTTCGACGGTTCCCAAAGGTCCACTATTGAGGAAATCAGCCTGTGTTTACAGATGGGGCCTACTTGGTTTGATGTCGACTTTCAAGTAATAGATGTGCCGACATCTTACAACTTGCTCTTGGGAAGACCATGGATTCATGTCGTTGGAGTTGTAGCATCAACCCTACATCAGGCAGTGAAATTTGAGTGGAATCACCAAGAAGTGATCATCCACAACGACGGTAGCAATCCTATATACAATCGCCAGATCATCCCAGTGATCGAAGGAAGAAGGAAGATAGGTGGAGAAACCAATCACCACATCGAGCGAGTCAACGCCATTGACAAAGATAAATTGTGGGACAACAAAATCAAAAGCATATTGAACTGGTGCGGATATGAGTCAGGCAAGGGACTTAGCAAGAACCTCCAAGGAATCGCTAAGCCTATCAAACTAAAGAAACATGGCACTACCTTCAGTCTGGGATATGAGTACACTTGGGAAGAATTCAACAACTGGTCGCCACCATGGTGTGGTCCTTACTATCCTCTAGAGCAGCCAATACCACATTTGAAGTAGACTTTCCAGCCAGCCAATGTTATCTATGGTTCAGAAGAAGAGGAAGCACTTGCAGCAGTAAGGAATTTGTTCCTGGAAGACAATGATATGGATTGTTGTGTTGTTTTCGAGGAGGAGGGGGAGGAAGGACCTTCCATACAAGCCGTGAGCCGAGGAGCGCGCCTCAACAATTGGTCCATCAGAACCACCAGAGCCCGAAAAGCCTCGGGATAGCAAGGCTGAACAAGCATCATGCACTATTTTTCATTTTTTACTAGTTGACTTTCCTTTTGCCTTTAATTTCGCAATACGATCTTCAATGTTCAAAAGAGTTATGGAATTTTTCAAAGCATTTCGATTTTTCTTATGAATCTTACTCTTATTACTTTTTCTCATTTACTTTATTTACAGTATTACTATTACTTATCTTGATGAACCAACGACTGTGACATGTAACGAGACAATGCGACAAACGGACTCAGAGGAAGATGATATACTAGAAGAGGTTGTTAAAGAGGTTGAGGATTTTGAGAACAGACCTAAGTCCAACCTGGACGAGACCGAGATTGTTAACCTAGGAGATGCAGAAAATATCAAATAAACTCGGATCAACGTTCATTTGTCACCGGCAGAAAAGAAAGAATACACAGAATTTCTGAAGGAATATGAGGACATATTCGCCTAGTCGTATGACGACAAGACTGGTTTGACTACATCTATTGTGGCGCACAAGCTGCCAACTGATTGACATGCCCACCGGTAAAGTAGAAGCTCAGGAAGTTCAAGCCTGACATGAGTTTGAAAATCAAGGAAGAAGTCACCAAGCAAGTCAAAGCTAAGGTTCTTAGAGTAGTAGAGTATCCAACATGGTTAGCCAACATCGTGCCAGTACCAAAGAAGGATGAGAAGGTAAGAGTCTGCGTCGACTACCGGGACCTCAACCGGGCCGGTCCCAAAGACGACTTCCCCTTGCCAAACATACACATTCTAATTGACAACTGCGCCAAGCACGAGCTGCACTCGTTTGTTGATTGTTTTTTCTGGGTATCATCAGATCTGGATGGATGAAGAAGATGCTGAGAAAACGGCCTTCATTACGCCGTGAGGAATGTATTGTTACAAGATGATGCCGTTTGGGTTAAAGAATGTTGAGGCCACGTACATGAGGGCCATGACTACCATTTCCATGATATGATATGCAAGGAGATTGAGGTATATGTAGATTATGTCATCATCAAGTCCAAGAAAGCCACTGATCACATGGAAGATTTGAGGAAGTTCTTAAATAGACTAAGAAGATACAACTTGAAGCTGAATCCCGCAAAATGTGCATTCAGGGTTCCTGCCGGAAAACTACTTGGGTTCATTGTGAGTCGCCGAGGAATAGAACTGGATCCATCAAAGGTCAAAGCCATTCAAGAGTTTCCACCGCCAAAGAACAAGAAGGACGTAATGAGTTTCTTGGGAAGACTTAGCTACATCAGCTAGTTCATAGCACAATCTACTGTCATCTGTGAGCCAATCTTTAAGATGTTGCAAAAATGGACGGAGAAGTTTGGCCAAAGCCGATCAATTCAGATGCAGTCAAGCAATACTATGTGTAACCTTAATTTGAACTACGCCTGACCTGATTCCCGTTTAAGAGGGGATATGTAGGCAGCCCTATGGGTTCGGTCACAATTCAATAAAATTTCCACTTCCCCCGCTATCGGAAATTTGGGCAGAATTTTGAAGAGGACCCTCAAAATTCCGAAGTTGATTCCAGCCATTTATCATTAACAGCCGTTAGGAGCAGCAGCCCAGTAAACTGGGGCAGAATTTTGAGGAGGACCCTCAAAATTCCGGAGCAAGTGAAGTTGCAATGTCTTGAACCACGTCGCAGTCGTCGGTTTATCTAAAAATAATTCTTAATTATGCACTTATATTATGCTTTTACTAAATCATGCATGTTCATTACTAAAATTGCCTTGTTTAGCAACGCTACCCCAATGATACGTACAATATCACTAGATCAAAGCCGAGCAGGTCAAGCAAAGACAGCGGGATACAAACTAACTTTTCCCCCTCTACAAACTCACGATTTTTCTTTGGATACAGGCATTTGAGTTGCAAAATCATCAAATGTACTATACGCTCACTCACAAAGTTCAGGAATACAACTCTCCGAACCGTTGCACTTGCTCGCAACTGCTATCCGCACAACAGTGTCCTCAGCAAGCACAATATCCCCAGCAATCACGATACCGCAATCCACTATCAGCTACTCTATTGCCATTTGCCATTTTTACTTCCTGCATAAGGCTACCATTCTGCCTTCCAAGGTTAAGCTCTACCTCCATCTGCATTCTCTGCATTACATAAGGCTACCATTTTGCCTTCCGAGGTTATGCTCTACCTCCATCTGCATTCTCTACATTGCATAAGGCTACCGTTCTGCCTTCCGAGACTAAGCTCTGTCTCCATCTGCATTTCCTGCATTGCATAAGGCTACCATTCTGCCTTCCGAGGTTAAGCTCTACCTCCATCTGCATTTCGTTGCATTGCATAAGGCTACCATTCTGCCTTCCGAGACTAAGCTTTGTCTCCATCTGCATTTTCTGCATTGCATAAGGCTACCATCCTGCCTTCCGGTACTAAGCTTTGTCTCCACCTGCATTTCTTGCATTGCATAAGGCTACCATTCTGCCTTCCGGGACTAAGATCCATCTCCATCTGCATTTCTTGCATTGCATAAGGCTACCATTCTGCCTTCCGGCACCACATTTATTTTTCTTGCATGGTTGAAATATCGCCACTTTCTATTTACATCTTGCATGGCTAAAATATCGCCACTTTTATTTTTCTTGCATCGGCTGAAATACCGCCACCTCATTTACATTTTTGCATTAGCTGAAAGATCGCCTCCTTCTGCATCTCATGGGCTGAAAGATCGCCAAATTTTCCGAAGGCACCATTGTTCGGAGGCACCATTTTCATAGCCCGAGAACGCCATGTCATGGCCTGAGGACCCCATTTTATCTTTTGCATATCATTATTCAAAGGCATCATAGCTCGGAGTCAATATCCTCATAGCTCGAGAGCATTATTTCATGGCCTGCGAATCCTTTATTATACGCTTCATGGCCCAGGACGTCATGGTCTGAGGTTGTCATCTTAACCGTCCAAAGACAGCATTCATGGTCCAACGGGAACTTGCATCACGTTTAAATTATGCACAATATATGTTCGTATTTCTCATTTGCAGGTAAACCGACTAGCAACGTCCGTCTCAGCAGGAGCGATCCCGCTCCAGTTCCCGCAACCCTACTAGACTATAACCATCCACCCCAACCCGAATATCTCGTCCTTTCTTGAAAAAATCTCCGTCAGCATATTCCGCCGATGGATCCTGAACTACATATGGCTTGATTCCTGTAAGACCAAGGATATGTAGGTAGCTCAGGAACCAAAGCACGGTCAAATTCTTCAAGTCATTTCGTTCAGTCAAAATTGGTCATCATATCTTTACCCGACAACTCTTTCATCCTTCCCGGGTAAAGAGGGGTAACTGTTGATACCCAAGTTTTTCCTGTATATTTTTCATATCTTCAAAATACTTTCCAAATAATATATGTGTGCATATATAAGCATGCCCAAGTGTTTTAGTATTTTTCCCAATTTTTAAAAGATTTTTAAAACAAATTTATTGTCCATTTTAGCAGTACAAAATCAATAATTACTCCCAAAATCATCAATTTTTGTGAATAATTTATTTTATTTCCATATTTATACCAAAATATATTTAAGGTAATTTTTATATATTTTTACAAATTTATTTGGTATTTTTAAAGCTAAATTGCATATAATTGCAATTCTAGCCTACTTTAAGATTTAATAGCATTTTTATAATCATAAAATTGGTTCCAGTATTTTTAAATTAATATTTATGTATTATTTACTGATTCGGCACTTTTAATTTGTTTTCAAAATCATTTTTACTATTTTTGTAAAATAAAAGGGAAAAACTGACTATGTAAATTTTAGCCTCATTTCGTTTCAATTGTAGCCCAATACATTTCAATTGTAGCCCCCAATTGACCCAATCTTAACCCCCAATTGGACCAGCCCAATTTCAATTTCAACCCAACCCCTTAACCAATTATCCAACCCGCCTGGTCTTCTTTTTAATCCAGGTCATTGATCGTTTTGATCAACGACCACGATCACCCCTTACCATTTTTAATCGACCGACCCTACCCTAATCCCCTAATTTCCATCTCTCAGCCGCTTTTGAATACTCTCCTCTCTCAAACTCTCTCGAAGGTTCCCTGGAACCCTAACCTCTCTCATCTTCTCCGACCATAACCTCACTGGAATCCATGGCTTCTCAGGCCATGGATGGCCTGTACTCACCTCCCTCCACTCTCAAACGTCTGGGGTTTGAAGCTTTGAGGTCTGACCTCAGTAGTGTCTGTTAAGATCCTCTCAGATCCATGGTTTTGAAGCCTCTCCGGCCTTGCTCCGGCACTTCTAAAGAATTTCGAGCCTGGTTCTAACTCATCCGACTCAAGATCGGACTTTTCTTCCAAGCCTTTCTCATTTCTAAGGTTTCCCTGGAAACCCTAGCCATTCGAGGTTTTTATCTGGTTGTTTTCTTAAATCTATGCTATATCTGTGCTCTACTGGAGTTTTAAAACGTTTTCCCCAATTTTTTATTTCAAAATTTGTTTCTCTTCGATTTAGGGTTTCTGAAATTTTTTCGAAATGTTTCTGTGACTCTTCCTTTTCTTTTATTTTCTTTGTGTGTATCTTTCTATGCTATGTTTGTATATTTTCTTTTCTACCTAGCATGTTCTTCTCCTGTATCTTTATGTTTGCCTTATTTTGCATGTTCTTCTATTGTCTTTCGTTCTTTCTTCTATTGGTTTCTATATCATGCTTTCACATGTTTATCTTATGTGTTAGTCTACCCCTATGTTCCTTTATGTATTTTCTACTAAGCTTTTAGGTCTTTAGTTGCTTTCTTCTGGACTTTGTTTGAGTTCTTTGTTAAACATGTTTCCTTTACTGTTCTCTTAAGTGCTATACTATCTCGTTTCTCTTCTGAAACTTGTTTAAGTTCCAAGCTTTCTTAAAACGTGTTCTTTATGCTTCAAATCAACTTTCTCACTTTGTTGTTTCAAACTTGCTATTACATCTTTTTTTTCTTCTCATAAGTCTCTGAAAAAGACCTCTGAGCCTGTTTCCGTTATTTGTCTTCTTTTCTCTGTATCTTACTCGAGTTGAAAACCCTAGGGTTTGGGGTTTTTGGTGAGTTTTGATCTTGTGTTTGAGACTACGGTTCTATTTTGGAGCTTTAGGTTTCTCAAACTCGTTTTGAGTCTTTGTACTGAACTCGAACTTCTTTGACTCTGAACATTTCTATGCTAGGTTTTTCTAATTAGCATGACAACTCTTTCTTGATTCACATGTCTGTGCACTTTATATATGATGATTTTTTCGTTCAAAAAAGGTTTTGCAAATTTGTGATTGATTCAGAATTCCTTTTAATAAGGATCGATTGATTGTTACTGATTTTTCTTTAATTAAACCTTTCTTCACCTTTTCTGGTTGGATTCATTTATACTAAAACTCAATTTCTGATTTTTTTACTGGCTGTTATTTGATTCCCTTTCCTTATTTGCACAAATCGTGTTGCTATCAAACTCTTTCCTTAAATAACTTCTGTGTATTTACCCTTCTTGTGCTACTTTGGAAAAGATCTTGATCAAACTCTTTCCTTAATTATCCTTTACCTATTTAAAATCAGAAATCCTTAATTGAAGGGGAACTTGTGTAATTGATTTCTGAATTATTCTCTTACCTATTTCTACTTGCTTTCTGCACTATAAAGAGCATGACCCTTCTGCACTTTTGAGGACTTCCAATTCAATACTCTTTAAGACCTTGAGTTCAACACTTACATAACACTTATTGAACACTTTCAATTTCAATACTCCTACATATCTCAATTCAACACTCTACTCTCTTCTGAAATCTTCTAGTTGTGTGTTTGCAATTTGGCTTTACTACTGCTCTTCTCTTATTATTTCCCTGAAACTGGTATGTTCTAATTTAACTTTAGGCTTCATTGACCGGAGTCCACTTGAGACTCTTAGGGAACTCTAACACATCCCAAATAGGAGAAAGACTTTGGAATTTGATCTTTGGAGTTGGTTTACTTCATGCTTCAGACAGAAGTTTGAATCAGGCTCTCCTTGGTTGGGATTTTAGCTTTTGATGAAATTTTTACTCAATTTTCTTCATTCTGGGCTGTAATAATTTGTAATAACTCATGAGGGTTTATAGTGAAAAGGGGAGGGATACTCATGTATGCATAAGGGTAGATATCATGCTCATTAGGTCTTTATTTCTGCAAATCATGGCAAGTTCTGCATTTTGGCATCTTTAAAATCCTGTTTTAGGTTCTGCACTTCTACATTTTCATATAAAAATCCTGTTTTAGGTTCTGCACTTCTACATTTTCATATAGAAATCCTCTCTATAAACTTCTGCACTTTTGCATCTTAGAAATCCTGCCTATAAGTTCTACATATATATCATATCAATAGCTTTTGCATTTTTGCATCTCATATAGAGAACATGACTATAGGATTCTGCATTTTGCCTATCATATAGAAAGCATGTGTATAGGGTTTCTAAATATTGCATACGTATCCATCACTAGACAAACGATATATAGGCTTAAATAATAAAAATTAGCATTTTGGACGTCATGCCTATAGGATTTCTACATTTACATAAAGGTTAAAATTAGTCACACTTAGAAAGCATGCCTATAGGAATAAGTAACTAATCTAAATCCCTCAACTTGCTTATAGGTTTAAAATCAGTAATAGCATTGTTTAAACGCTTGCAGAACTTATGTTCCTGCTGTTAACAAAGCTGCTTCTGAAATCAGTATCTTTCTCTCGTATTTAGATATCATCCCTATAGGTTTCACCTAAGCAAGCTATAAGGTAAATTGGCTAATTGAATCAGACTCTGTTAATTCCAACCAGCAGGCAGGTCTGATTCCGTTTTCTTATCTGAAATGTGTAATAGACCAGTCTGCCTCTCTAACGTTTAAGTTTAAATCAGACCCTAACTAGTATCTACAAGACATGCTAAACAATCTGTCTTTAAGTGAGGAGGCTGGTCTGAGCCTTTTAAATTGTTATGTGTTTCCCATATCTGCCTTATGTGTTTTTGTTTATCGCTTTAAAATTTTATCCTTTTAAACCATACAAAGCCCAAATCTCCCTTCCCTTTAGGACTACTAGTCCCAAATGCCTCCGGGACTGATAGGATTGGGGCGGGTACTAACATACAATAAGTAAACGAAACCATTCCGCGTTTAATACCTCAACGGGGTGGGAAATGGTAGTTATGAATATGATGATCAGTGCGCTAATTCCACATGTAGCCCCTCTTATGAGGAGTGATTACCTGGTGTTGCATTGATGTGATCCTTATTATTTATAAACCTAGGACCCCCTTTCCCTTTACTTGTTTATTTTATTACTTTCAACATTTAAAAACTCTTTTTTCTCAAATTTTAGCTTCCTTGTTTCTTCAAACTTTAACTTATTTGCAATCACAATGTGACAACCCCTCATATTTGAAACCCTTATTTGCTTATTTTCTTGTTTGTACTTAAGTCACAATTGTAGCATGGTCGGGAACTACACTAGTGAATCTTGAGGGGTGCCTAACACCTTCCCCTCGAGATAATTTCTAGCCCTTACCCAAACTCTGATTTTTCTAAACAAATTCTTCCTAGTGTCCTAATGCACTTAATCATTAGGTGGCGACTCTTCAAATCAAAAAAACCAATTCCAAAAAGGGAACGAGTTGTCCTCCCAAATGTCATAAACCCGATTTTGCGAGAAAAAGGGGGCGCGATAATTGCCCGTCATTTACCTGCTTAAATTGTTAAAAAAAGGTTTTCGTGAAGTTTAATTTGAGTTAAATGACTTTCACATATCTTTTATGGATTTACTGTTCTTACTGGTTTTACTATCTCGTTATAGCCTGTAATGTGCCTTACGTGATTTCCTGTTTTCAATATTTATTTATGATTATTACTCACTAACTTGGAGTACTCACTTTACTTCCTGCACCCCATGTGTAGATTCAGGCGTTGCGGATCCTGCCAGTGCGAGTTGAGAGCTCCTAGCAGATTTTAGAGTCCACGAGATAACTGTTTGGCGTCTGCAGTCCAGTGTTTCTCCCTCTTTATCATTTCTATCTCTTATCAGACATTTTGTATTAGCTTATAGACTCTTTCAGACTTGTATTAGGAGTTATAGATGCTCATGGCTATTGACACCCCGATATTGGGCTGTGTTGGGTTGTTCTTCCGCATATTTGTACTGCTGACTACTTAAACCTTGGGTTATTTTATCATGATTTAGAATTTAATTTTATTATTTAATTGTTTAAAATTGAAATGGGAAGTGTCGGCGTGCCTTGTCTTCACGAGAGGCGTCATCACGATCGGGTTCGGGTTTAGGGTCGTGACATTACCAAAACCCGACTCCCGGGCCCATGTCTCGGAATTCGATAAAATTCATATCAATGGATTCCTTATCTCCCTACGAGTTCATACATATCAAAAGTACCAAAATCCGACCACAAATGGTCCCTCAAATCCTCAAGTCTAGGTCTCCAATACCAAGCTCTAGTTTTCCCAATTTTAACCCTTAAAATCCATTAATTATAGCTCTAATCCATGAAATAATACTATAGGAATGAGTTTTAGGTCCAAAATCCTTACCTCAATTATGTCCCATTGAAATCCTTCTTCTAAATCGCCCAAAACTCCAAAATTCGCATTTAAAAATGGTGAAGCCTTCTGATAATTGCGAAGGAAGGAATATATACATTCTGACCCAGGCATTTTCACACCTGCAGTCAATCCACCACATCTACGGTACCGCTTTTGTGGTCCAAGCGCCACTTCTGCGGCTTTTCACTTAAACGCCCACTTCCACTTCTGTGATCCCTTTCCCGCACCTACGCCATTGCAGATACGGCTTCTCAGCTGCTTCTGTGGCTCTAGCCTTCCCAGGACCTTTCCGCTTCTGCACCCCTCTTCTTCGCATCTGCGGCATCGCACCTACGGTCCCCAATCCGCAGGTACGGAAGTACCAGAAGCAGAAAAATCTGCAGTTTCATCAAAAATTCCAAACTCTCCGTCAACCATCCGAAATCACCCCGAGGCCCCCGGGACCTCAACCAAAAGCACAAACATATCCCATAACCTTGTTCAAACTTATACCAATCTTCAAAACTCCTCAAACAACAACGAATCTACCAACACACATCGGATTCAAGCCTAAGTT
This sequence comes from Nicotiana tabacum, assembly GCF_000715075.1. Lineage (NCBI taxonomy): Eukaryota > Viridiplantae > Streptophyta > Magnoliopsida > Solanales > Solanaceae > Nicotiana > Nicotiana tabacum. The sequence goes on along the minus strand of NC_134089.1, from coordinate 54,609,151 downwards.
TCCAAAATCTTCCGAATTATGCTATTGATCAAAAACCCAACCAAACCACGTCCGAATGACCTGAAATTTTGCACACACATCCCAAATGATACAAAGGAACTACTACAACTCTCAGAATTCCATTCCGACCCCTATATCAAAATCTCACCTATCAACTAGAAAACGCCAAAATTCATTTTCGCCAATTCAAGCCTAAATCTATTCCGGACCTCCAAAACACATTCTGATCACACTACTAAGTCCCAAATCACCTCCTAAAGCTATTCGAACCATCGGAACTCACATCCGAGCCCTCTAACGCATAAGTCAACATCCGGTTGACGTTTCCAACTTAAGCTTCCTCAAAAGAGACTTAGTGTCTCAAACCTTACCAAATCCTTTCTGAACCCGAGCCAACCTACCCGATCACTCATATAACCAATAAACAAAGCAATTAGAAGCAGAAATGGGGGAAACAGAGCGGTAATTCATGAGATGACTGGCTGGGTCATCACATGCGCTTTGTATATTGTTACATTTAACATCTATATATATAAAAGTAGATATTGATAGCGACCATAAATTATATTTACTATGGTTCCACTAGTCAATTGACACCACTCATTATATTTTAGGATTTAATTAGCAATTTAATTATGAAATATAAATAATAAGTAGATATTGACACTAGTTAATTATATTGTCGCGCTTTATATATAGTTACATTGAACGTTTATATATATGTGTATAGTAGCCAACATATAATTTCATTCATTAAGGTCATGCTTATATTGATAACGACCATACAATTATGTTTACTATGGTTCCACTAGTCAATTGACACCAATCATTATATTTTGGGATATAATTAGCAATTTAATTATGAAATATAAATAATAAGTAGATATGGATTCATATTTTCTTGCACCACCGAATTTTCTTTGTTTGAATCCATTTTTTAGATAGGGAAAAGTGTCCACTTGACTTGGTTTGATATGAAGGAAGTATAATAAATCGTATACAATATTTGTTTTTAAGAAAGGAAGAAAATACAATAATTTGTATACACACTAAATCGTATAATTTGTATAAACATAAAATACACATAAATACAATGGAAATACAGATATAATACAGAAGACTCTTCATCTCCCAACATTTAATTTACGCATACTTCAAGACATGAAATTTAATTTTGTGTTTTGTAGGGAAAAATGTAGGCTAATTAGTTAGATGGTCATTTATGTCTTTTCACTGGTGTGGCCAAAGTTGGGTAACACCAGTATGGTCGTTTAGCATCTCCCAAAAAAACCACACACTTTGTTTTGGTTATGCACTTAATTGATTACTCTGCACCAAGTCCATACAGAGTAGTTAGTAGTTGTAAGATAGCTGTTAAAAGGAAATCGCAATGTGGGCTGCCGGCATCCTGCATTAAATCCAGTTTACTTTTTTCTCAAAAAAGTAGAGTATCCGCATTGGGCATTTAATTGATGCATTGCACACGCATACCCGGGTCCCTCTATTACGTGGTATAAGCATTCTCGGTCAGTATACCACTAACTTCCCAGAATGGACGTGGAATCAAAACAAGGCAGCAAATTCACGGAAATGACGCCGCCTCCAAATTATGGATCCTCCAAGAAGAGAAGAGGAAGAAATTGCTGCTTCATCTGCCTGGCCGTCCTTCTCCTTCTGGGCCTTCTCTTCCTCATCTTGGGCCTCACCGTTTTTAAAGCCGAAAAGCCCGTCACCACTGTTAACTCCGTTTCTCTACGGGATATGGATTTCTCTGTCGACATCGCCAGGCTCCAAGTTCACCTCAACGTCACCCTTCAGGCCGACATTTCTGTCAGAAATCCCAACCGGGTGGGGTTCAAATACGAGTCTACTTCCGCCATCCTACAGTATAAGGGCCAGGTCGTGGGAGATGCCCCTATTCCGACAGGCGAGATAGGTTCCCGTGAAACGCGTCCGATGAATATTACCCTCACTGTAATGGCCGATCGCTTGCTTTCCAATTCCGGTTTGTATTCCGATGTCCTTTCCGGTTCTGGTACGTTACCCCTCACTACTTATGTGATATTATCAGGGGTGGTCCGAGTTCTGTTCAAAATTCACGTGAAAACTACTACTTCTTGCGATTTGTACATCGATGTTCTTAACAGGAAGCTCGCCAACCAGACTTGTCATTATAAGACAAAGCTATGATTCTCTCTAGTACCACATTACACATGTTGATTCGTTTCACTTGTTGGATCTGTTGGGATATATACTATTAACCATGAGTTTGGTTTAGATATAGTATTTATTATGAAATAATTGCTTATTCAGTTTTAATAAAGTTTTAAATAAATCATATAATAGTCTGTGTCCTTTGCTTATATAGTAGATGATTTAGTGTATAGAGTTTAGCTTATACATGGAAGATTAAATCATCGGTTCTTATAAGTATAAAGTTTGAGTTCACAATCTAATGATGGAATTGGACAAACCATCAGGAATGATTGTAGCACAAGATTAAATATAATTAATCTTAATTATGGGAATGGTTTAATTCCAACTTCTTGTGCTAGTACATTTTGTATGTATTGAACGGACCAGGTAGAGATAAGTATTTTATACTGACTTAATAAAATAAACTCTCTAGCCATTAAATGTACTTATACTCTTAATCTTGATATAATTATTATTAGCTGTGTATATTATTATTGTTTTGATTTATTAAAAGGCGAGATTCTTTCGTGGGTCAATATGCCTGGTAAATTGGATAATAATAATATACATTGGCGAAGTAATAGTTAGTTGATGGAATCCATGTCTCGGTTTAGAGATTGATGATATACCTTTATGAAAGCTTATAAGTTTGCATGTGTAAATCCGGCCGGTGGATTTTGTATCCGACACATGAAATAAGTTAAGCGAAAGTCTAAAGGAAATAATCAATAAATTAAATCGTCAGTAATTTAATTTAATTGATTCGTATCTGAATCTTAACATGGGGAGTTAAATAAGATTTAATGGAAGAATTTCGAAATTGAATAAGGAGTGTAATTACGAATTTTTAGTGGAATAATTCGTAATTAATTATGGTGGATATTAATTTCGAAAATTACAAATTAATTCCATAATTGGAATCCTTGTTAATTAAATTCTGTGGTCCCTACTGTGCCTAAATAATAGGAAATAAAGGAATCTTTTTTCTGGTGGAAAAGAAAACCTAACAGGTTTTGGAAAAGGGTCTTAACCCTTAAAACTTGTGCTATAAATACATAAGGTTTTCCACCTAGAGGGATGAGTACATGGTGGCTGAAATTTTCAGCCAAGTTTTCCTAGAAATTTCGCCCACACGAAATTGCTATTTTCAGGTATTATTTGGGTAACACAGTAGAAGACCGTGGAACGTTCGAGGATCACGATTGTGCGGGTGATGGAGATTCCATTGAGAAGTTATGGAACTGAAGGCTCACGTGGTAGAAGAGATATGTTCACACTTCAAGAGGTAACCCGTGAAATCCCGTTTATGCTAGTTGTCTAAATTACATGTGATTTTGATACTGGGATTGCTTCCGCTGCATATAATAATCCATCAATTGGTATCAGAGCTCACTCACATCTAATTAGATAACTAAGTTTTTCATGAAACAAGAATATGGTGTTTATGTGCATTTTTTGAATTACATATATATGTGGTTTTCTGAAAAACTGCACTGCTGTTTTGTGAATTAACTGTGCATAATTTATGGATTATTCTTATAATCATGAGATATATGTTTTCTTATTGATATTTGATTGAGATTATCTGAATTTTTTGGGGTAAACCCTAGAGAAAAACGCAAAACCTGTTTTTGACCGAATAGCCGGAATTTTCGGAGGTCGGCAAACTTGACGGACTCCGATTGAGCTGAAATTTGGTGGGTCCATCGGAAACGCCGTGGTGAGAAAAACTCACTGATAACAGTGAATCATGGTATGTTTCGGCGTTTTGAGGTCGTTTGGACTGTGTTTTGGACGTTTTTCTATTTTTTGGAAATTATTTCTTAATAATTTTAATTCTTTTTTAATTCAATGGTGTTGGGGATGACTCCCCATGGTCCCCATGATTAAATACTAGTCATATAATAGGTTTACACATTGACTATTAGCAAATAAACGTGTTGTTGTATTAAATTCAATAATAGAGGTATAAAATTTTATTGACTAGGACTTACAATGTATAATTCATATTGTGTAATGATATAATTATTTTGTAAGAAAGTAAAATTCTCTATTTGATATCCTGGATGACTAATGATTGGAGCGTTTGGCATGTTTGTGCATAAAAAATTTCTCAAATTTAAGTTTATATTTTCATGCCCTACGTGATTACTAGTTTGGATTTTCGATGAAGAATTTTGTTCTCTGATTGGAGGTTCTAATTAAGTGAAATATGACGGTATGTTGTATGAGTTTTATAATGTTGGTATGACTTTTAAGCTATGGTCTACCATAAAATAATTTTATGAGCTAAATATATATTCACTTGTAAATTGAGAATTTTATGAGTAATAAATAGTTACCACTGAAGTGGTTTGTTTATTTGAACTCATGAAAAATTCTTAGTAAATTTGTACATGTGAAATTATATCTATTCATGGATTGAGCATTATGATTAATAAGTAGGATCCACAAAATGGTCTATTTATTTGAGTCATTGAAATATGTTTAATATACCATGTGAAAATTATCCTTGAGAAATCTACATTAATGGTGGAGGTTCATAACTAGAAAAAGAGTATTTATCTTTGGGTACTAGTGAAACTAACTCCACCCATGAGAAGAGATATTGGGGTTTTTACTGAACGGGAGAAAATATAATATCTCAGGTTCTTATGTATTTAATAAAAGGATAATTTATTGCAAAAGGAGATATTATATATCCTAGAAATAGGAAGAAAATAATATATGCCTTCAGCTCATAGTGTAATTATAAGGAGAATGGAAATCAATATCATATTTATTTTAATTCATGAAACTACTTAAAACGATTATTCTCCGAATTTGGTTACAGGCTAGTGGTCATGAATTTGACGGACTCCGATTAACCTGAAACTTGGTGGGTTCATCGAAAACGATCTAGTGAAAAAAACTCCTTGCTATGCAGTGAATCATGTTGTTTTTTTTTTTGGCATTTTGAGGTCGTTTAGATGGGTTTTCAAGCAGTTTATTAAATTGAATTTGTTATAAATATGAAAAATTATTCTTTATATATCGGCTATATTTGTGTTAAATCTGAAACATGATGATTTAACTTGATATGATATATAGCAAGAATGCAAATCACATGGATTTAATCCTGACTACGCCAAAAAAAATAAAAATAATAATAATAATAATTTATTCGAATTTGGTCTAGTTTTTGGCGACCATGAATTTCACGATCTCCGAATGACTTGAAATTCGGTAGGATCATTGGAAACGATCATTTAAGAAGAACTCATTTCTATGCAGTGAAGCACATCGTATTTTGACGATTTGGGATCGTTTAGGTGAGTTTTTTTGGAGGTTTGACGGATTAAAATGTGATTTACATACGAAAAGTCATTCTTTCTATCATTTTATATGTCTAATCTGGAACATGATAACACATGTTGATTTGACATGAATTGGTATATGATAAAAAAAATGTAGGTCATATTTTAAATTCTTAAAAAAATGCTTAAAATGATAATTTTCAAATTTGGTCGCAATTTTTGATTGATATGAAATTTGGTAGTTTATCAGAAATAGTCCAGTCAACAATAATCACCACTATACAGTGTGAAATATTAATTTTAGTATTTTAAGACTGTTTAAACGGTTATTGAGCATTTTTTTTTAATATGGAACTTAATCCTCAGAGAGAAAAGTTTGTGGTTGTGATAAAGTGGTGATGAGAATAAACCCCTATGGTCTTCATTTTTTTTATTTATAGTGAGATAATAAATTTATGCGTTGACATTAGGTCTTCCTCCATATCGGATAAATTTATTATGAACTCACTGGCTATAGTTACTAGTTATTGATAACCAGTATTAACTCTCCATCTGAGCTTAAAGGGTTGAATCAATTTTGTAACTACAATACAATCATGATTAAATGGTGATAGAAATATATTTCTATGGTCTTCCACTATTAATTTCAAGTGAGTAATAAATTTATGCGTTGACTTTAGGTCTTCCTCCATATCGGATAAATTTATTGTAAGCTCACTAGGTGAAATACTAGTAATTGATATCGTGTACTTACTCTCCATCTGAGTATACATGTTGGATCAATGAAACTAGAGCTATTAAAAATGATGTTCACTTGACTTAAATTAACAGTATACTCTCCATCTGAGTTGGGTCTGTTTTAATTATTGGAGTGAATAATCTGGCATTGCATATGTATGTTGCATGAGTAGTTCTTTCCCATCGAAATTGCTATTCAAGATGCATGACATATATATGTAGCGTGTTTTAAAATTTTTGTATTAAAAAGTTATATACAATTGACTGAAAATAATAGTATGCTCTCCATCTGAGTTGGTTCTATTTATTTTTGGATTGTATAATTCTTGCATTATATAATATACTTTGCATGAATAATTCTTTTCCCATCGAAATTTATTATTCTAGATGCATGTATGTATATAAATATTGAATGCAGTCTGAATTTTACTATTCAATGTTTTGACTTATTATGATCTATTTAATATTTTTATCTCAACTCCACAATGATTTTATGCAATTTGTCGTATTACTTGTTAAAATTTTCTTTTAGTGATAAAGCATTAATTTTAAGGATGCAATATATGTACTTTTGTTAGAAAGAATTTAATTCCGGTTTCTGGGCAAAATAAGAGATGGGTATTTGTTTTATTTTTCGAATAACTCTTGAGTTATTGAGCTTAATAAACACTTTATCTCTTGTGGTACATGAATGCTTGACCTTGTTATTATATATTGATGTCTCTCTTGAACAGAACAATATTAGTCTACCTCATAAGAGAATATGTTCTTCAAAATTGAGTAAAACTTATCTGTGCACTTTTATCTAAGTCATATTAATCTGGATAGGATTTCAAGTTGGTCAAGTATGGACCTTAAGGTTCATTGAAAGTAGAGGCACTACCAACTTGTGGATCCTGTTTGGAAGGAAATTTGACTAAAAGATGTTTCCCTTTAAAAGGAAATAAAACTAGTGATAAGCTAGAATGAATCCTTTCTGATTTGTATGGTTAAATGAACATACTCGTAAGAGATAGATTTTGAGTATTTTATGACGTTCATAAATGATTACTCAAAATATTAATATATTTATTTGATGCACTGTAAGTCTTAATGAATTAAGTAATTCAAGGTTTTTAAGACTTGAAATAGAGAAGCACCAAAGAAATATATTAAGTTACTACAATTTGATTGTAGTGGCGAGCATCTCTCTAAAGAGTTTTTTAGTTACATATCAGAATAGGGATTACATCTCAATTGACTACACCATAAACTCCATAATAGAGTCGTGTAGTAGAAAGAAGAAATAAGTCTCTTTTGGATATGGATAGACTAATGACGTGTTATTCAGATTTGCCTTATTTATTTTTGGAATATTTCCTGGAAACTTCAAATTACATTTTGAATTTAGTTCCTTCTAAGCCAGTACCTGGGACATCTATAGAACTGTAGACTGAATGTAAGCTTGGTCTGTGGCATGTTCAGATATAGGATTATCCCGCATATGTGCTGAAAGGGAAAGCAGATATGTAAGTTGGAACTAAGGATGGATAGGTGCATGTTTATCGAATATCCAAGAAAACGAATGAAGCTTTATTTTATTGTCCTAAAGAAAATAAGGCAATTGTTAAAACAAATGCATTTTTCTAGATAAGGACTGTTTAATAAAACATATTCCTAGAAGTAAACTATTTTTACAGGAACTGAGCAAAGAAATAACTAGATGTTCAAGAACATCAAAACTCACACGTCAGAATTGACGTTCCATTGCATTTAAGTAGTGGGAGAACGTTAATAGACATAATATGCCTTTATTGAGTGGGAGTGATGTTTGAACATTGAACACTATAGTAAGAAGTCACTAATATTTTAATGTCGTGAGGTAACGAAGGTAATATTAGTGGTACTTCGTCTTAGTGGGAGAAAGCTAAAGAAAATTATAGTTCGGTGTTCATTCTTGGGATAGTTTCGGTAACAGGATCTCTGAAGAGTTTAATACCAAACTAGATAATTACGACAAAGTACTACTGGACAAATATTGCATCAGATATAACTTGACAAGATTCTTTAACAAAACCTTATTTGGTGAAGACTTTTAATAGTAATGTAAAAGAATGCCTGAGAAAGTTGTAGATGCATGGTTATGAGTCTAAGTGGGAGATTGTTGGGGCATATACTATTAACCATGCATTTGGATATAGTATATTCTAATAATTATCATGGTTAAAAGTCTAAGTGGGAGATTGTTGGGATATATACTATTAACCATGAGTTTGGTTTAGATATAGTATTTATTATGAAATAATTGTTTATTCAGTTTTAATAAAGTTTTAAATAGATCATATAATAGTCTGTGTCCTTTGCTTATATAGTAGATGATTTAGTGTATAGAGTTTAGCTTATACACGGAAGATTAAATCATCGGTTCTTATAAGTATAAAGTTTGAGTTCACAATCTAATGATGGAATTGGACAAACCATCAGGAATGATTGTAGCACAAGATTAAATATAATTAATCTTGATTATGGGAATGGTTTAATTCCAACTTCTTGTGCTAGTACATTTTGTATGTATTGAACGGACCAGGTAGAGATAAATATTTTATACTGACTTAATAAAATAAACTCTCTAGCCATTAAATGTACTTATACTCTTAATCTTGATATAATTATTATTAGCTGTGTATATTATTATTGTTTTAATTTATTAAAAGGCGAGATTCTTTCGTGGGTCAATATGCCTAGTAAATTGGATAATAATAATATACATTGGCGAAGTAATAGTTAGTTGATGGAATCCATGTCTCGGTTTAGAGATTGATGATATACCTTTATGAAAGCTTATAAGTTTGCATGTGTAAATCCGGCCGGTGGATTTTGTATCCGACACATGAAATAAGTTAAGCGAAAGTCTAAAGGAAATAATCAATAAATTAAATCGTCAGTAATTTAATTTAATTGATTCGTATCTGAATCTTAACATGGGGAGTTAAATAAGATTTAATGGAAGAATTTCGAAATTGAATAAGGAGTGTAATTACGAATTTTTAGTGGAATAATTCGTAATTAATTATGGTGGATATTAATTTCGAAAATTACAAATTAATTCCATAATTGGAATCCTTGTTAATTAAATTCTGTGGTCCCTACTGTGCCTAAATAATAGGAAATAAAGGAATCCTTTTTCTGGTGGAAAAGAAAATCTAACAGGTTTTGGAAAAGGGTCTTAACCCTTAATACTTGTGCTATAAATACATAAGGTTTTCCACCTAGAGGGATGAGTACATGGTGGCTGAAATTTTCAGCCAAGTTTTCCTAGAAATTTCGCCCACACGAAATTGCTATTTTCAGGTATTATTTGGGTAACACAGTAGAAGACCGTGGAACGTTCGAGGATCACGATTGTGCGGGTGATGGAGATTCCATTGAGAAGTTATGGAACTGAAGGCTCACGTGGTAGAAGAGATATGTTCACGTTTCAAGAGGTAACCCGTGAAATCCCGTTTATGCTAGTTGTCTAAATTACATGTGATTTTGATACTGGGATTGCTTCCGCTGCATATAATAATCCATCAGGATCAACTATGTAATTTGTCGGGATGACATTTGCTATTGTTTTTTTCCTTTGTTTGGACTTTGTTATATGCAGTTAAGTAGCCGTTTTCTAAGCTTAGACTTTAGAGTTTTATTTCAGAATACGAAGTATTAAATATTATCAGCTCCCACTTGAATAGAAATATTATTAAGAGTATCTTTTTTTCCTGTTGTAAATAGATTACTTTTTTTTCTATTTCAACAAAATAAGTATATTCTTTTCATGATGTAAAAAAATATATTTTATTTTCATTTTAACAAAATGAGTATTTTATTTTTATAATATAGAAAAAATATTTTATTTCATTTCAACAGACTAAGCATTTTCTTTTCCTAAATAGAAAAGTATTTTTTTCTAACAAAATGGGTACTTTCTTTTCATTAGGTACAAAAAAGTATTTTCTCTCATTTCAACAAACTAAGTATTTTTTTTTCCTGATGTAGAAAAAATATTTTCTTTCATTTCAACAAAACGAGTATTTTCTTTTCATGATATAAGAAAAGTATTTTCTTTCATTTCAACAAACTAACTAATTTTTTTTTCATGATGTATAAAAATTATTTTCGTTCATTCAACAAAATAAGTATTTTCTTTTCATATTGTAGCAAGGATATTTTCTTTTTCAACAAAAAAAATATTTTCTTTTTAGTTATCGAGCTTAAATTTCAACGTTATTCTTGTGTGAAAAAGTAAAGTAGCATATTAATTCATTTGGATTTGTGTGAATCTTCAAAAGTGTAAGTGTAATTGAATTCATGAAGAAAATAGAGCCCGGCGGCGGGGGGGGGGAATAAAAAATTATTTTTCTGAAAATATTTTATACTCTCTAACCAAACACTATAAAATATTTTCCGAAAAAAGCTTTTCCCTCACCAGCGAAACAAGAAAAAGTAAGTAATAAAATCTCTCATTTTCCATGAAAATATTTTTCTTCGTACCAAACACACCCTGAAAATATTGTTTTTTCAAGTTTTGAACCATGGTAGATGATGATGGAGTTAGTGAAAGCATGTGATTACTGTTTTTTCGGCCTTTTTTTTAATCTCATTCATTTGGTTGGATTGCAACCCAAACTTGTTTCATGTTTCATAAAATGGTTCTGCAAGTTTAGCTGAGAGGTTGTTGTTGGAAATAAGAGGTTTTTGCTTGGAAAAGATGATAAATGCTGCTGAAGTGTTGCTAATGGTAAAATTCCAAGTGGTTGGCAACTCAACTCAAAGCCCATAAGATGAACAATTGAAAAGAGAAGTTAAGTGTTTACTTATCAAGGAATAGAGCTGGTTCAAGAGCATATTGAGCAGCTTTGCAATAAACTTATGCATTTTCTTCCTTGTCGTCTTCCACTGTTTTCTTTAATTAATATAAATCATTAGGACTTAACACAGTCATACTGCGGAATAAGGTGAAAACTTGTTCAACTGTGTTAGAGCTTCATTTTGCAAGAAGGACTGGATGTTAATTAGAAAATGAAGTAAAGCAAGGGTTCTTCTATGCGAATGGAATTAATGGAGACGTTCTTTGTATTAGGTGTACATTCTTAAGTCAGAAGCAAGGGAGTGAAGCCGCAGCAGCCTATGGCCTGCCATGAAACAGAAATAAGAGCTGTAAAGCAAAATCCAATCAAATCAATTACGGAGAAAGTACATTCTGTTGATGCAGTTATTTTACATCCTTGAATTTGATTTGAATCTCCTATTATGTAACAAATTGAAATTGATATCTATCATGTCAGACATAATGCGCTCATCTCAACCATGTAACAATTAACTTAAGCATAAAAACAGGCAACTACCACGGTGAGGCAGTAAGAATTAATAAGTAGTACAAAAACAAGTCAGCTTCTTGGGTGTTCGGATTACTGGTAATTCTTGCAGCTCCTCCATCGACACCTCAGAGCAAGATTGCAAGAAAAAGAAAACGTCCACGTATAACTGACAGGTGTGAATTCAATTCCAACTAACAAATCTTGTGCTTGTCACCTTGTACTCAAGTCTCAATAGTTGGATCGTCTAGGTAGAGGCGGATTCAGGATTTTGAGGTTTTGGGTGCTAAACTAATCGATTTGATCAACTCGGGCGTCAATTCAGGTTATTCATCTTTTTTATTTATATAGACAAATCAATTAAACAAAAAAAAAATATAATAAATATATCAAATTGACGCAATTATAAAACTTCCAACAATAATAATAATATTATAAATATACATCATCTATTTACAATTGTCCTCAACGAGTTTTCATATTTTGAAAACAATCCATAATGACATCATTACTTACATTTGTGAATATACCACGCTCTATGTAACAAATTAAATAATTATTTAAAT